>NW_024420031.1:228808-296134 GCF_014898765.1 Herpailurus yagouaroundi | reverse complement strand
ACGCACCCTCTAGAGGAGCATTCTCATGGCCAGTGTGCTCCATTGGACTCTCCCTCTCACCATTGCAGGGTAGCTCCCAGGGGGAGGATTCAGTGAGTGGTTCTCAGCGAACTTCCAGTATCTATGCACGAGAGGCCCTCATCGAGATTGACTACGGTGACCTGTGTGAGGATCTGAAGGTGAGGATCAGCCACAGGGGTGGGGACATCTTCCTAGCTGTTCAAAGGGAAGAGAGTCAGCCCACCTGGGGGCCCCATGGAGACCATGGCTGGAAAGGGGTAAGCTGGCAAAGGAGGGAGAGAGTTGTGACTTAGGGTCTCCCCCAGCTATGCACATACAGACACAGGTACATCTTCCACCACCACCCCAGTTGTCCCCATCCCTGCCTGCTGCCAGTCTTCCCCTTCCACGCATATACACGTCTCAGCCCAGATGCACACACAGAGAACATGCTCCTTTACAGTGAACAGATGGGCCTTGGGTGTTCCTCAGTACTCTGTCCCAGGCACTCTTCCTTCTCACTTGGCATTCTCTCATCCTGGGTATCTCTTTTACTCCCCTGGCTTCAGCTGCCATGTATGCTATGCTCCACAGGTACCTCAAATCCCAGCCTTCCTCCCCAAGTCTTCCCCTTCTCAGTGCCAGCCACAGGTTTAAACCAGAAATCTGAGCCTCATTCTTGACTGCCTCTCTCATTTTGCATACTCATTGAATTACCAAGCCCTATCCATTCTACCTCCTTAGATATCTAGTGAATTCTACTTTTTTCTGTTTCTGTGGTCTTTCTAGTACAGGCCATTTCACCTCTCACGTGGACTACTGTAGGAGCCTCCTAAACAGGGCCTGATGCTTTCCAATCCATCATCATAGCCAGGGGTACTTGATTTTTTAAAGAAACCTTTACTGCGGAAAACTTCAAATATACACAGAAGTAGAGAGAAGAATATAATGAACCCCAGGTACCCATCACCCAGCTTCAGCAATTAGCAACATGTGGTCAGTCTTGTTTTTTATACCCTTCCCTCCCCATTGGCATATTTTAAATAAAATTCCAGATAATATTCATAATTACCTCAGTATACATCTCTAGAAAGAAGGATATTTTAAAAGACGTACTATAGTATCCTACCAAAAAAATTTTAAGACTAGCTGCAATGTCATCTAATATTCAGTAAATCTTTAGATTTGCACAAATATCCCATAAATACCTTTTTTAAAAACACAGTTTTTAAGTTTATTTTATCTTGAGAGAGCGTGCACATGCGCGCACACACAAGCAGGGGAGAGGCAGAGAGAGAATCCTCAGTTGGCTGCACACTGTTAGCGCAGAGCCCGATGCAGGGCTTGAAGTCAGGAACTGAGATCAGGACCTGAGCTGAGATCAAGAGTCGGATGCTTAGCCAACTAAGCCACTCAGGTGCTCCACAGTTTGTGTATTTAAATCAGGATTCAAGTGAGGTTCATAATGTTAAAAGTGGTCTCTTCTAGTCTGTAACATTTTCTTATCCCTTTTTATTTTTTTCTACCTGTATATGGAAGAAACTAGGTTATTGGCCCTGTACAATTTTCTACGTTCCGAATTTGGCTGATTATGTCCTATAATGTTATTTAACGTGTCCTCCCATCCCCTGTACTTCCTGTAAACTGGTACTTAAATCTGGGGTTTGATTGGATTCAGTTCATTTTTTATTTTGGGCAGGAATATATCATAGGTGGTGCTGTCTGCTTGTGAACTTTCTTTTGCATCACATCAGTTGACATTGAATGTCATTTCTCTCTATCTTTGTAATAAGTTTGAGCAGGAGTCAGCGTTACCTGTGAATATTCTTGTCAGCAACTCAAATAAGGATCTGATCAAGCCTTATATCCACCAATTATATGAAACACCGGTGCCAGAGCAACATGTTAAATAAAAACACAGGGATGCAGCTAGCTAAATCCAGGCTGTGGGAAACTCTATAGACCTGGTGTCTTCCATAGAGAAATGAGAAGAAAAAGGGAAAATTTTTATTGGCTATAAGAGACAAATCAACCAGTTGGAACATGTGGCACTCCCTTAAATCCATTACGAAGAGAGGAAGGGGAATTTATAGACAAGACATAAGAGACAAATCAGCCAGTTGCAGTGTGTGTACCTTATTTGAAACCTGCTTTGAAAACCCTGTAAAAAAAATTTTTTTTTAAATAAAACAATCAGGACAATTTGAACACTGACCGGATAATTTATGATGTTCAGAAATTGCTATTAATATTTTTAGGTGAGATGATAGTATTGTGGCTTTTTTAAATGTCCTTATCTTTTATAGCAGTGGTTCTCAATGGTGCATGGATTTTGCCTCCCAGGGGACATTTGGTAATGTCTGGAGATACTTGTGACACCCACTTGTCATAATTGGTTGTTGACAGTATTGAGTAGGTAGATACAAGGGATGCTGCTAAACATCTTAACAGTGCACAAAGGACAGCCCTTACAACAGTGAATCATCTGGTCCAAAGTGTCAGTAGTGCTGAGATTCAGAACCATTTTAGAGACACATACTGCAGTATTTATGGATGAAATGGCATGCTTGAGATTTGCTTTAAAATAACTGAGGGGGCGCCTGGGTGGCGCAGTCGGTTAAGCGTCCGACTTCAGCCAGGTCACGATCTCGCGGTCCGTGAGTTCGAGCCCCGCGTCAGGCTCTGGGCTGATGGCTGGGAGCCTGGAGCCTGTTTCCGATTCTGTGTCTCCCTCTCTCTCTGCCCCTCCCCCGTTCATGCTCTGTCTCTCTCTGTCCCAAAAATAAATAAACATTGAAAAAAAAATTAAAAAAAAAAATACACGTTAATTGGGGCACCTGGGTGGCTCAGTTGGTTAAGCATCTGACTTCAGCTCAGGTCATGATCTCGCGGTTTGTGAGTTCAAGCCCCACGTCGGGCTCTGTGCTGACAGCTCAGAACCTGGAGCCTGCTTCAGATTCTGTGTCTCCCTCTCTCTCTGCCCCTCCCCTGCTCATGGTCTGTCTCTTTCTGGCTCTCAATAATAAATAAACATTAAAAAAAATTTTTTTTTTAAATAAAAATACACATTAATCACTGTTTATGTTATCTGTAATGCTTCCAGTCAACTGTAGGCTATTAGTAATTAAGTTTTGGGGGAGTCACAAGTTATATGTAAATGGATTTTTGGCTGTGTGGGGTGGGGGTTTATGCCCCAACCCCCTTGTGTTCAAGGGTCAGCTGCAAATTTTAGACATCATGTCATGTCGTTTGTAAATATTTCAGAATGTATCTCTAAATGATAATTTTTATCTTTATTTAATGTTTTAAAATGTAATTTGTTGTCAAGCTGGCTAACATACAGTGTACTCTTGGTTTTGGGGGTAGATTCCCGTGATTCATTGCTTATGTACAATACCTAGTGCTCATCCCAACAGGTGCCCTCCTCAATGCCCATCACCCATTTTTCCCCTCTCTCCTGCCCCCCCATCAACTCTCAGTTTGTTTTCTGTACTTAAGAGCCTAAAAGAGATCATTTTCAGATCTTTAGAAATATTTAGAATTGTTATACCAAAAACCCAATAATTCTTTAATATTGGAATTCTATATTATGAAATAATTTCTTAATATCAGTATTAGTATTCACATTTCCCTGATTGTCATGTACACACACAGTTTGCTTGCTTGAACTGGGAGTCAAATAAGATGATATAGATAGATAGATAGATAGATAGATAGATAGATAATTGATATAGTGATTGGTTGATATGTCTCTTAAGTCTCAATTAATCTACAGGAGTGCCCCCTTGTCCATGCCTTTGCTTTCTGTGGTTTCAGTTACCCGCGGTCAACCGCGGTCTAGAAGCAGATGATCCTCCTTCTGACCTATTGTCAGAAGGTCGGTAGTAGCCTAGTGGTGTATCACAGTGCCTATGTCATCCACTTCATTTCATCACGTAGTCATTTTATCATCTCCTGTCATCACAAGAAGGGTGAGTTACAGTACAATAAGATAGTTTGAGAGAGAAGACCATTTATGTAACTTTTATTATAGTATATTTTTATAATTGTTCTATTTTATTATTGCTGTTAATCTTTTACTGTGCCTAATTTATAAATTAACGTATCAAGGGTATGTATGTATGAGGAAAAACATGGTATGTCGGGGTTGGCACTGTTCATGGTTTTAAGCATCCACTGGGGGTCTTAGAATGTACCCATGGGGATAAGGGGGACTACTATATAAATGCCCCTCTATCAGTTTTTATTTTTCTTTGCAGTATTTTTTGTTGAAGAAATTGGCTTATTTCTCCTGAATGATTTTCTATATGCTATACCTTTTTGATTGTGTACTATGATTTTTTAATGCTCCCCCAGAACAAAAAAAAAAAAAAAAAAAAAGTTCTGGTATCCCCTGTAGTTCCTGAAAGTGGGTAGTTAGACATAGATCAGTGCTATTCAGTAGACATATAATATGACCCACATGTGGCATTTTTTAAAAAGTAAAATTAATTTTACTACTGTATTTTGTTCAACCCAGTATATCTTAAAGAGTTATTTCAGTGTGTAAACAATATAAAATTATTGATGAGATATTTGACAATCTCTTTGTACTAAGTCTTCAACATACAGTATCTATTTATGTTTCCAGCACATCTCAATTTGGATGCTAAATTTTCCTTGGATATATTTGATCTGTATTTTGCTACCTTAAACTTTACAATTGAAAAAGGAGAACCACATAGCCAGGTTTTTTCCAAATATACTTAAAAGTTTTCTAGTAACTAAGTTGAATATTGGTTTTTACATCTATCAACATCCATTAAAATCGGTCATATGTGGCTTATGGCTACTGTACTGGACAGCTCTGATCTAGGGGTTTGATTAGATTCAAGTTTGGGGGGTTTGTTTTGGTCAAGTTTGGGGGTTGTTATGACTGGTCATAAGTGGCGTTGTTAACTTTAATCAGGAGGTTGGTAATGTCTGATTGTGATTCTTTTTGTGTGGTTTGCAGCCATGGTGGCTATTGTCTAGATTCATTAATTTGTGGTTGCAAAATGGTAATCTTCTTACTCTGTCATTCTTTCTTAGCTGGAATACTGTAAAGAGAGATTTCCTCTTATCAATTACTTGGTTACTCTGAGGTATGCAGTTTATATTAAAAAGGCAGGGTATGTAGGCTTGAATCTTTTATTACTAGTTTATAAAATAATGAATTTGTTCTTTGGCATTCTCAAGATTTGTTCACTGAGTTTTCAGGTATATCATTATGAACTCAAGGATTTAAACATATTAGATGTGTTGCACTGTTGTGGTTGTTATCCTTCTTGTTGATCAAGTTGTTGCATCTTTGGCCAGTGAGAACTGGTTCAAGTTGGCTTCTGAATCATTTTGACATAACTGTTACAGACTTTTGTCTTCCTTGCTTTCTGGTATGTCCAGGTTCATCCTTTACATTTCCCCAGATCTATAATTAGCCATTTCTCTCTGAGAAGCCTTGACTTCTTGCAGTTAGAAATGCTATTTAGCAACCACCAACTGAGCACTGGAGTGCTTATGACTGCTGGGTTGCTGAGTGCTTCTAGAACGTTTCAGTAGACCGGGCTACAGGATGCATTTTTTATTTTGAAGGAAAAATGTTACCATGAGTTCACATTGATACTTCAGTTGAAATTGTAATTTTCACAGTTTAACATCATTGGTTTTATGTTTGAGTTCCCTCAGTTATTCTTGCTAAAAATCTTGGTTCCTAGCAACACTAACATAATAATGTATTTTTTATCCTATTCTCTATATATGTAATAGTTTGAAAATATCAGTGAGATATTCTTAGTAATAATTTGATTATTGAATGCTATTGAAGATTTCCTTGAAGTCCTCTTTGCTGTTAAGCTAATGGCTCGTTGAACATGTACGGCATGTTCCTGTATTTTAAAGTGATTTGAAAGAATCCTCTAGGAGTGTTTAATCAGCTTAATATATAGTCATGGTTCTTTGTTTAGTTTTCCATTTTTAAGGGGCTGCTCATTTTTGCATTTTGATTTTTTTTCCAACTTTACTTTGAAAATTTTCAAATCCACAAAAAAATCGAAAGAATAGTACAATGAATGTTCACATGTCTTTCACTTTACACTCCCCAATGAATAATTTTCCGGTTTTTTTCCCTCTCTCATCTTGCTTGATTCCCTCCCTCTGCACTACATGCGTTTTGTTTTTTGCTGAACCATTTGAAGGAAGTTGCAGACTTCAACTCTAAATACTTCAGCTAATAACAAGGGATTCTCCATAACCACAATTCCATATTACATTTAAGAAAATTAATAATGTCATATCTAATATCCTGCCCATTTTTAAATTTCCTTAGTTATTCCAAAAAAGTTTGTTTTTTTTTTTTAAATTTTTTTTCAACGTTTTTTTTTATTTATTTTTGGGACAGAGAGAGACAGAACATGAACGGGGGAGGGGCAGAGAGAGAGGGAGACACAGAATCGGAAACAGGCTCCAGGCTCTGAGCCATCAGCCCAGAGCCCGACGCGGGGCTCGAACTCACGGACCGCGAGATCGTGACCTGGCTGAAGTCGGACGCTTAACCGACTGTGCCACCCAGGCGCCCCTAAAAAAGTTTGTTTTTAATAATTGTTTTAAACTGTGATCCAATCAAGATTCATGTATTGCTTTTGGTTGATCTCTTTTTAGTTTCTTTTAATGTGAAGCATTCCCACATCATTGATCTTTTGAAGTCTATGTGTTGTCTTGAATGGATATGTTATGGATATGTTTGTTTCCTTTCATTGTTGCTAACCTTGTTCTACCTACCCTTATTGTTTCCTATAAATTGGAAGTTTGATCTAGTCTGGGTTGGGTTTGGGTTAAGTAATTTTTTGGCCAGAACCTTTCATCGGTGATGCTGTGTACTCTGTATTGCATCATGCCAGGAGGCATGTAACGTGAGGATGTCCTACTATTCATGATGTTAAGTGTGGTCCTCAGTTAAGGTATCAATTGCCACATTTCTTACTGTTGTCAGTAGTAACTAGTCATCTTTAGGGTGATTGTTTGGTATATTGTGAATGTCTTGTTCCCAACAATCTTTTTACCTGGTGGTTTTCACATTTTGATAGAATTTTCTTTTATAATTCTATAAAATCTTAATATGGTTCTAAAACCAAAAGTATAACATAAGGTACATGAAAATAAGTTTAACTTTCTTTCCTATCCCCTTCATCTCCCTTCCTTTATATGTAACCATTTTAATTGGTTTTTAGATTATCCTTTTTTTGTTGTTGTATTTTAAAAATACAAATATATCTGTAAATATGCAAAGATACTCCCATTCCTTCTCTTAGATATAAAAAAAAAGCATTCTATTGTGTACCTTTCATAGTTCACTTATATCCAGGAGACCACTTCATAGCAGTGTAGAGAGATCTTTAGAAGGGTTTTTCTAAAATGTGTATATTTGTGCATCCATTTGTGTATATTCATGTCCTTCCTGTGCTTGAAGCCATTCAGTGGTACCTCACCTCCCTTGGGATAAAGTCCAAACCTCTTACAAGGCTTAAAAAGCCCTTTATCATCGGGCTTCTGCACATGTCTCCAGCCTTACCTCATCCCCCAGCATGCTTATGTGCACGCACACATGCACACAGTGCATAATTATTGCCATATTGAATTGCCCCCCCCACCTTTATTTGGCTTTTGAAATTTATTAAAATTGGTTACTTTTTTGAATTGGTTTGACTTCCCTGAATGAACCACAAGCAGACCCCTGGTTTTGCATGTGATGCTCCTGTCTGCATAGGCTGTTCCTTCTCTCTGTCCTCACCATTCATCCTGTAGGCCTGAGCTTAAACATATTTCTGGAAGCCTTCCGTAGCCCGAGTCTGAGTTAGTTGCCCTTCTTATGTGCTGACCCAACACCATCTGTTTATCATTGTTTTGGTATTCATTGTACAGTGTTCTGATTGTTTACTTATATGCCTTCCTCTGTTAGTCCATGAGTTCCGTGAGCACAGGAGCCCTGGCTCACAGGATATGAGAGCCCCAGTGCCGCCTGGCATTTAGAAGGCATTTAGTAAATATTTATTGACTGAAAGTGGCAGAAAGGCACAGGCGCAGACAAGCATTGCAATACCATAAGACCTAAAACTTAAATGGAATTTGCTCAGATGTGGTGATCTGAGCAGAAAACGTGAGTTGCCTTATTCATTGTGGAGCCGTAGGTGGAGTCCAGACCAGCCTGTGTGGGAGCCTCTAGGTCACCCTGGGATGGTACTGGCTCATGGCCTGGGCTGAGAGCCAGAGAGGGGCACCACCAGCTGCTCTTCCTGAGAGACGGAGAGGTTGGCAGGGCCTGGGGGAAGGGCTAGAGATGAGAAAGTGGCGTCAGCCTGTAATTTCCAGGGTGGTAGGAATGGTTCCTGTGAGGAGGACCTGGTGGAAGTAGCTGAACTAGGGCAGAAGAGCTTCTACATGGGAGCAAGTGCTCAGGCCCCCACTTGGTGGAGCATCTCTTATGGAGATGGCCCTTCTTGATGTTGCTGGGCCTGGGGTTTACAGGATGCCCAGGCCGAGGAGGAGATCAAACAGGAGATGAATACACTGCAGCAGAAGCTCAATGAGCAGCAGAGTGTACTCCAGCGTATTGCTGCCCCTAACATGAAAGCCATGGAAAAGCTGGAAAGTGTCCGAGACAAGTTCCAGGAGACCTCAGATGGTAAGATTTTTCCCTTTTACTTGGGTCTAAGGTGAAGGCAGAAGGCCGGAATTACAGCAAGGGCCTGTTACATATCACAGCAGCTCCCCTTTTTACGTGCTTTCTTAACTTGAAATTCCCAAGAGCCCTAAACAGTAGGGGTTAATTACCACACTTGTTTTATAGAGTAGAAAACTGCTGAGGTTCAGAGGGGGTGAATGACCCACCCAAAGTCACATAGCCCCTACCTACTACAGCATATCTGGCCTTGGTTTCCTGGACCTGTCTTTCCCATCCACCCTCATCCACTCAGCATGCCCTCACTGGCCCCTGCATGTATTCAGTCCTACCACCAGGCTTTTGCTTACATGGTTGCTGGCTAACAAGCCATTTCTATGCAAATCTAGCTTGACCGTCACCTACCTGAGCCCAGGGAAGAATTCATATTTTTGTGGCTCCAAGCCCATGTTTCTTCGTTTATACTACGTGGCTGGCCCACTCGTGATGGATGGGTGGTTGTGGGATCATTTTCCTGGGACCCTCCCCAGACATTCCTCTCCCTTTGGGATGTCCCTGCTCTGTGGATTGTCATTTGCAGGTCATTCTTGCCAGGGTATGGTCCTCAGCCTTGGCAGAGTCTAGGCACTGAGGAGTCACCTGTCTTTCCCTTGTGGCAGAATTTGAGGCAGCCCGAAAGCGAGCCAAGAAAGCCAAGCAGGCATTCGAACAGATCAAGAAGGAGCGCTTTGACCGCTTCAATGCTTGTTTTGAATCCGTGGCCACCAACATTGATGAGATCTACAAGGCCCTATCCCGCAACAGCAGTGCCCAGGTAGGCTGGAGCCCCTTACCCAGCTAGCCCCTACCATCCTGTTGCCCTTCCCTTTAGGCATCCTGTCCCCATCCTTATTTAGATGCAGACCCAGACCCAGATTCTGATCCATCTGCCTTCTCCCTAGGCATTCCTGGGCCCTGAGAACCCTGAGGAGCCCTACTTGGACGGCATCAACTACAATTGCGTGGCTCCTGGCAAACGCTTCCGGCCAATGGACAACTTGTCAGGGGGGGAGAAAACAGTGGCAGCTCTGGCCTTGCTCTTTGCCATCCACAGGTAAGGCTGCTCCTCCCAGGGCAGTTGGCGGAGAGACTGAACTGAGGCCACCAGAGGCTCTGGGGCCCAAGGATATGCAGAGATCTGCAGAGGTGAAGATGTTCTGGTGGAATCTGGATTGCATCCCTGTTTCCCTACCTACTACAGCATATCTGGCCTTGGTTTCCTGGACCTGTCTTTCCCATCCACCCTCATCCACTCAGCATGCCCTCACTGGCCCCTGCATGTATTCAGTCCTACCACCAGGCTTTTGCTTACATGGTTGCTGGCTAACAAGCCCTTTCTATGCAAATCTAGCTTGACTGTCACCTACCACACCTTCACATCTCATTTTCCTCCTCCTATTCCTCTAGGAAGCCTGCTTTGACCACTATGGCATACCCTGATCTCCCCCTCCTGAATGCCAATAGTACTTGAGTCTGACCCCCACAACTTAGTACTTGATTGTACAGCGTCATTCAGCGAGCATTTCTTGAGGGCTGCTCTGTACCAGACTCTGTTGGGGGATTAGGAACACAGATGAGTCAGACATGGTCTCTGTCCTTGAGGAGCTCATGGTCTAGTGAAAGCCAGATGTGTAAACAGCAAGCTAAGTGTTGTAACTGGGTGAGCGTGTGTGCTGTGGATGCACAGAGGAGGGATACCAACCCAGTCTGGGGGAGGGTCTGGGTGGTCAGGGAAGGCTTTTGAGGGCAGGTAACACTTGAGCAGGAAATGCAAAGGATGAGTAGAAGATAGCCAAGAGACCAGGAGGCATTCTAGGCAGAGGGTGCAGCATGTACAGAGAGGCAGGGAGACACAGCAGTGTGTGCAGGTGGGTGGGGAGGACCTTCAGGTAGCTTGGACAGTGTGGCCAGAGCCTAGGACCGCTTTATCTCCCCAGCAAGTCTGGAAGCTCTGGAGAGAACCATGTCCTCTCCTGGTTCTGTAGGTTCCTGGAGCACAGGGTTGGATGCAGAGGAGGGCTCAGTTGGTATACTGGCCTTTGGGGGCTCAGGCAACATTATGACCTGGGGTTTTTAGTCTCTGAAGAAGTGGAGGGGGATGCTGGCCTGTGTGATGGGCCCTGGGGCTTTCCCGCCCCACCCCTGCCCCCATCAGTGTCAGCTCACCTACTGGTTCCCTCCCAGCTACAAGCCAGCCCCCTTCTTCGTCCTGGATGAGATCGATGCTGCCTTGGATAACACCAACATTGGCAAGGTGGGTGCAAGGAAAGTGGGGCCCGGGAGGGAGGCCCCTAGCTTGGGGCTGGGTTTCAGGGAGCAACTCCTGAGTGTGCTCTAGCCGTTCCTGCTGCCTGCTCTCTGTGCCTGGGAGGCTGGGCCCAGGGTCATTCACGCCGTGCTAGTCAGTGGCCTCTCAGCCTCTTTTCCCCCAACCCTTCACCCCTTACCCCACCCCCTCTGCCTCTGGTTCTGACTGGAAAACACAAGGGAGTGTTAGGGCTTCAGCCCTGCTAAGTGCCCGGCGGCCCCTCCCACAGGTGGCAAATTACATCAAGGAGCAGTCGACTTGCAACTTCCAGGCCATCGTCATCTCTCTCAAGGAGGAGTTCTACACCAAGGCTGAGAGCCTCATTGGAGTCTACCCCGAGGTAGGGCGGGCCTGGCTCAGGAGCCAGCCCCACTCCCTGCCTGACTCCCCAGGGCAGGAAGGGAAGGCTGCAGTGGAGGGCCATGGGGGTGGGGGAGCATAGGGACTCAGGTCCTGAACAACCATCTGGGCTTGTTGGAGCCCTGCCCTTGAGGCTTAGCCAGTCCAGCTGGGCAGGGCCACTGCGTCTGGGGACAAGTGGAACGGCCAGGCAGAGGCAGCCAGACAGCAGAGAAAAGGAGGAGAATGCAGAGGTAGGCAGGGAGAGAAGGCACATGGGACCGAGCACATCCTCTCACACCCAGAGAGAACCATTGCTTGGGCTTTGGGCAGGTATGTAGGGAGGAGGGTTTGAGGCCCCCAGTCCTGGGGCGCTAGACCCCCTCCCTCCCTTAATTCTCTCCTTACAATTTCATTTTTCTTTTTCTCCCTCCTCCTTCAGCAAGGGGACTGTGTGATCAGCAAAGTCCTGACCTTCGACCTCACCAAGTACCCAGATGCCAACCCCAACCCCAATGAGCAGTAGCAGTAGTTCTGCCCTCCTGCCCTGTCTGGATCCCTAAGCTGCCCCTCTCCCAATCTCTCAATACTTGGCTCCCAACCTTCCCCTACCTCCTGTCCCTGTTTGGTATAGTCATGGGATTTAGGCACTGCTGTCAAGCATGAAGAGGAACAGAGGTGATGTTAGGTCTGGAGCAAAAATTCCTGAGCTACAGGGAGCATCCTGGCCTTTGGAAGGAGGTGCTGAGCTGAACTGAGCCGAACAGGGCCATCTGTCCATTCTTTCTTCCCTCCCCCCGCCTTCCCCTCCCCAGACCCCCCTCCCATCACCCATAACCATAGGTCCCTTGGGCCTCTTGCATCTTGCTTGTGTGTGGGTATGTATGTGTGTATATATGTGTCTGCGTGTGTGCATGTGGGTGTGTTAGCACAATAATAAAGATATCGGAGATTCATTTTAGAAGGAGCCTAGGCTGAACTTGATTCTAAGAGAGCTTAGTATGACAGCACCCCAGAGCTGGGCAAAGGTATTCAGGACCTCATAGGAGTCAGTCATGTGAAACTGCCCTCATTTCACTGATTCGTGTGTTCATTCATTTGTGTGTTTATCAGACATATATCGAGCACTCTTTATTTGTCAGGCTCTATTCTAGAAATACAGAGCTGAATCAGACATGATCTCTACCCTCCTACTGAGGAGATGCAGTAGGTTCATGATTTCCCATGGTCAGCTGAATTGTATGTATATGTACTTTGAGAAGAGGATGATCACCTCCAGGCTTCCTGGAGAAGGTCACATTTGAGCTGAACCTTGACAAATTGGTAGGATTTGCTTGGGCACTAGGAGCAGAGCCTGGGCTCTGGGGACAGACAGTTTTGGGTTCTCGTCCTTTTTTTAAGTCGCTAATCTGATGTTGAGCAAGTCATTTGACCTTTCTGTGCCTCAGTTTCCTCATCTGTAAAATGGGGCTAACAATATTACCTACCTCATAGGATTTAATGATGTCAAGCTCCTCACTGGGGGCCTTATCCCTGCTTGGAGCCCACTAGGTGCCGACCCCTCAGAATACAAGCCTTCTCATACCTAGACCCCTGTGGGCTCTGATCCCAATTGTTAGGGACAGAAAGAGCCTCCAAATCTGGAAGATACTGGATGCCTAGCTTTTTGAGAAAGTTCCAGGGCACCAGTGGGGTTTATCTGGTAAGTGAAGAGCCTAAGGAAGCCTATAGCTTCAATCGTGTGGTAACCAGGTGCCTGGGCCCCAACCTGGGTTGTGAGGAAGTCGGGGAGAGGTAGCCTGGGCCACATCCTGGCCGAATGTGTGTGAAGTTCCTTTTGGGAACTAACTGTGTCAGCTGTAGGGACCGTGCAGAGGCAGCAGAGCCTGCTGCCATGAGGTCAGCCTTTGCTCGTTCATGTACACTGTCAGACCATCACCTTGTTCTGATTGTATACTGCATTTTTGTTTTTTAAAAGTTAAGTCAGTTCTGATTACTCAAGTAATGCATGAATCCATTCTCTAAGACATTAGATTTATAAGTAAAGGTAGCCTCATTTGACTACCATTCCCCATCCCCCTCTAAACTGCTATCGTGTGTGTTGTACATCCATCTAGACTGTTTTTAAGACTTTTACGTATATAATTCATTGAAAATACTGTTGTGTATTTAATATAAATGGCATATTGAGTCGTTCTACAATTTGCTTTCTTCAATTTAACGATGTTTTTGAGATCTATGCATGTTTTTACAAAATGTAGATTCAATTCATCCTTTGTAATGGCTATATAGACTGCCATTATAGGACTCTATCACATCTTCCCATTTCTTTTGTGATAGATAGTTAAGACTGTTTTCTCTTTTTGCTATTACGGAATACTACACAGGAACAACACGTGTGTGTGTGTGCGCGTGTGTGTATGAGTTTACCTAGGGTTGCTTCCTAGGTTGAACTGCAGAGTCATAGGCTATTTATATTTTTGTTTTAAATAGATACTTCCAAATTGCCCTCCTGTACTATTTACTCAATATTTTCCTGAGGTTGTCTTAGGTATAATGTTGTTACCTACTTGAGTTTCATCCTAGGTAGTGATATCCGTGAAACCACGGGTTTGATATGCTAATTATGTATTTTTCTAATACATATTAAAAGGCATAACTCAAATTTGTGTTCAACCAAAGAAGTCACATACCACTAGTGGTACGTGTGCTATAGTTTGGGAAATGCTGGCATATCTGAAAGAGCACAGTCTGGGAGTCACCCTGGTTCAAATCCTAGCTGTAGAAACTTTAGCTCGTTACTTCACCTCCCTGAATCTCAGTTTCCTCGCATAGGAAAGGAGGTCATATGTGCCTACTTTGCAGCAGTGTAGGCAAGATGAAGTGAAATACATTTGAAGCAATTTGGCTGGCACTTAGATTATCACAGGCCTTTCAAGGTAGCAGTTACTATTCTCCTCACTTTACAGTTGAGGATACTGAGGCCCAGGAAGGTTAATGACCAAGCTACCAGATAACAGGGTTTGAACTCAGGCCCTCCGATTCAGTCTTGTGCTTTCTCCACTGCGAGGATGGTTATCAACCTTGGCTGTGTACCAGAATCACTTGTGAAGCTTTTTCTTTTTCCTTTTTAAAAATCAAAGCAATATATACACTGATTAGAAGGTGAAATAGTACAGAAGGGCTTATAATAAAAAGCAGCTGTTCCCTGCTGCACCTCCACATCCAAAATGATGTGGAGCTCCTTGCTCTGGTCCCGCCTCTGAAAGTCTAATTCAGTAGGTGTGGATAATAATATGGATAATAATCCTTACCTCACAGGGTGGAAAGGATTAGATGACATGCCTTGGGCTGAAGCCCTGGCCCACAGGAACACAAATGTGACAAAGGACTTAGGTCCTGGGGATCAGAGAGGTGAGAGGCCTTGTCCTAGAGCCCAGTGGTTCGTTGGCAGAGCCTAGACTTAACCAGGAGGATCGCTGTGCTTGCCCAGTGTTTGCCCACTGTGCCACACTGCCTCCTATCATCACAGGGCAACATGTGCTGAGTGAAGGCTGTACTCAGATGAGAGCCAACACCACAGTGTTGCCAAGAGTAGGCTATGTCCAAATAGAATCTTTAGGGCTAGTTGGATGGCACTAGGCTGACTCCTTTATACTCTGGACCCAGTAGCCTTGGTCTAGGGAGTTTAAGAAAACTCCATGGCAGTGTTTACCTTTAACTGGGCACTTCACTCTAGGAATCTCGTGTTGTGCGCCAGGGACACAAACAGGAGTTCAATCTTTACCCCGCCTTTGAGGAGCTCACTAGTTGGGGGAGGCAATTCATAGAACAGCCTTTAACCATACAGTGTGATAGCACTCTTGACGGGAGCATTGAAAAATGAGGAGTATCTAGCTTAAATGTAGAGGTTCCGGGAAGGCATCCTCTAGTCTAGGAGGTGACACCTGAGCTGAGTCTCGAGAGACTGGTAGGAACCATCCAGTTGAAGTAGAGGGAATTTCCAGGTTGTGGAGACAGTATGCACAAAGACCTGAAGGCAAGAAATGGCAAAACAGTTCCAAAATCCTGAAACAAGTTTTACTGAGGTGGGGAAGAACAGCAGGAAGTGAAGCTGGAGAAGTATTCGAGAGCCAGAGATTTGAAGAGGGGAGTAAGAGCCTGGTGACAGAGTTCAGATTTACTTCCTTGGGAGGGACAGTGTGGTTCCCAAACTGGCTGTGCACCAGAGACGCATGGAACATCCCAGGCCCCAGCCTCTAAACGTTCAGTTTCTGTAATGGATGGGGCCTCAGGATCTTGAGTGCTTAGAAAAGTCAGCATGTGACTGTAGGGTGCAGCCAGGTTTGGGAACTAGCTGTAGGCAGTGTGGGAGCCACGGAATGGTTTTAGGAGACTGTGTGTCAGATGAGAACTTAATAAACCTTTTTCTGGTCAGCCAGTGTGGAAATGGTTTAGGATAGATGTGCATGCTGTATGCTGCCAGACCTGTGGTTTCCCTGTTGCTCAACTACTCACTGTATTGGCTTGTTTTGTCTCTGAATAAGCTAAAAGCACCACAAGGATGGGCCTGGGGTTATCTTGCTACTGGTATATCCCCAGCAAAAAGCACAGTGCCTAACCCAAAACAGGCACCCAATAAATAGTTTTTGAGTGAGTGAGTGCGTGAATGAATGCACTTGTGAGGGAGAGAATGGAGACAGGGAGATCAGTTAGGAGACTATTGAGAAGACTAGGAGGACTACTCAAGGGCAACAGTAGTGAGAATGGGTTGGAGGCAACAAAAGTGAGCTGTAAAGGGAAGGTGATGAGTTGGACTTTGTGACTGATTATTGGATGTGGAGAGTGACTGAGAGGATAAATGAATGTCCATCAGTAGCCCACATTCCTACCCTATCCCAGTCATTCTCCTCTTTCCTCATCCATCTAAGTCAGAATCTCCTTCCAGCCTCAGCAACTGGAACTCCTCCCCTAAGTTAGTTAAACATTCTGTGTGCTGTGTGGTCCCCCCCCCCCCCGCCCCGCCCAGCCTCCCAGCCATTGATTCATTCATCCAGTTCAATAAATCTTGGCTAAGCACCTCCTGTATGCAGTGAGGCTCTTCCAAGCCAGGACTCTGACTCCCTCTTTCCTACCTCAAGAGATGTTTTTGAGGGCTTCCCCAGGTAAGACTCCCATCCCTTAGACCATAACCTAAAGTGAGATGCCTAGATGTCAGACCTGTAAGGGAACTTACAGACTTTGTCCAACTCCCTCCTGAGGCCCTGGGAGGGGAAGGAGCTTGCCCAAGGCCCCATTACTAGAAAGTGTCAGAGCCAGAACTGGAACCTAAGTTCCTTTTCCACATCACTCCTAGAGCCTTGATCTCCCATCACAGATCAGGACAAGCAGAGGTGGCCAGGGAGAAGGCAGGACTTAGGTTGGCCTTGAAGGTCAGTGTACTGGACAGGCCAAACAAGAAGCTTGCCAATTACACTGCCCCCTTCTGGAAACCCTCAGCAAACCTGCCATGCCCACAGTCCCTTCTAAGGGGTTTCTTAAGCATGAGTTGCCATGCTCTGTACCATGTGACCTCACAATCCTGGCCACAGATGTTTAGTTTGGGATAGTATCTGACTTGAGGACAGCCAGTCTCTAGGTCGCAGCCTATGAGGTGGACTGATGTAAGAACTCCACCTCGTAGGGATGGCCTGTATTAAATGGCCTCCAGGGAGGCTAGATGTGAGGCATTCAGAAGTGAACAATTAATTAGAATTTAGTGAGACAGAAGTGGTGGTGGATGAGGGGTGCCAGAAGCGAAACAGCAAAAGCAAGGAGAAAGCTGCAGGGACCATAGATGTTTATTATTGTGAGAACATGGGGCCGCAAGGTAGCAGAAGCCATGAAGCAGCAAGACAACAATGGGCCAAAAGGACAAAGAAGCCATGAAGCAATAGGAGCCACAATGTAGCAGGAGCCACGAGGAACAGAAACCATGAGGCAGAACCCTGAATCTGAGATCCATGAAGCAGCAGAAGGTTCAAATGGACAAGATCCACGAGGTAGCAGTGATGAGACTGTAAGAGCCACAAGGTAGCCAGGCAGCAGGAATCGAAGAGGCTGCAGGATTTATAAGGCAAACAGAAGCTATAACACAGAAAGCCCTGGATTCATTAGAACTGAAGCCCCAGAAGCCAGGAAGCTGTGGGAGCCAGGAGGCCCAGAAGCTGTGAGGCCCCCAAAGGCCAAGGGCTAGAGAGGAGGGGAGCAGAGGGAAAAGAAAGAAAGAAAGATAAAAGGTAGTCAGTAGCAGTAGGAGGAGTATAAATACAGCCAGAAAGAAGTTGAGTCACCATTTTGGGAAGCACTAGAGAAGGGAGCAACAGATGCCTGCAGCTGAGGGGGTGATGAGATAAGCCAGGCTCTAGAGCTGCTTTGGATCATGAACCATTTTCGAGTTTCTGTTCCTCCATGAGGCTGCCTGTGTAGCTGTTCTTGTCTTCCTTATTTCCCTGTGAATGCTTCAATAAATCTCCATCACTAACCTGAGTGTGTGTGTTCTTGTAATCTGAAAGAAGTGAACATTGTGGTGTGCACTGTAGATGGGTGGAGAGCAGGGCACGAGGGCCTTCCCCAAGTGGATTTGAAACAAGACACAGGTGGGAATTCACTCTGTCGCATAACCTCACTGGCACAGGCACTTCTCATTCATTTAGTTATTGGCTTCTTTTTCTCGTTCATCCACTCATCATTCCTTTGTTCACCTATTCATGCATAACTCATTCATTCACTTATTCACCCAGGCTTCAGTATAAGCATTCACTCATTTGTTTGCTCATTTGTTCTTTCCTGGATCCACTCAGTCATCACTTGCACCCATGTGGCCAGCAGGCATACACTGAGTTCTTGCATCATGTTAGGCCCTGTGCTAGGTTCTGAGGATAAGCTATACTCCCTCAATTCTAGGAATTTGCAGTTTAATCAGGGACTCAGATGAGTAAGCAAGCACCAAGAGCGAGAGATTATGTAGCAGAAGTCTAGATGAGGCAGGGAGAGAATATAGGACCATTCCTATGTGGGGTGGGGCAGGATGGAGGGAGTACTCAGGAAAGCTGTTATAGAGAAGGGGGCACTTGAACGGAATCTTGAAGGAAGAGTTGGTGTTTACCATGTAGAAAGGGGATATGGAACATTCCAAGCAGAGGAGCTGCCTAAGCAAAGCTACATGAAAAGTGTGGAAGTGCATGAATTTTGGGGGGAGTGGGCATTGTCCCATGTGGTGGAAGATGTGGAAGCCAGGCATTTGAGCTCAGCTTTGACCCTATTGGCAGTGGGAGGCTGTGGAAGGGTTTGAAGCAGGAGAGTAAGTCAGATGGGTATTTTAGGAAGATCACTCTGGTAGCTGGCGTGAAAGATGGTTGTAGGCATGAAACACTGACCCAAGCAATATACTTGAAAGAATATGTAAGTGTCATAATTAGAGGCATGAATGAAGACTCGAGAGTCCCTGAGGAGAGAGGAAAAGAGTTCTCCCAGGGGACTAAGGAAGACTTTTTGGAGGAGGAATTTGAGCTGAGCCTTGAAAAATAGGATTCCAACTGGTGGAGATGAGTGAGGGCTTTTCAGGCCTGGGAGACGTGAAAACAAGCAAGGAGGTGGGTGTAAATATGGCAACTTCAGGCTAACAAATATCCCAGTTTGGCTGCAGCAGAGCTGTGTCTAAGGGAGAGGCAGGAAGGGAGACTGTCAAAGTTTTTTGTATTCTGCCATTAGGTCTGCAGCGACAAGGGAATTTGGAGGGAGGGCATAAGTGGTGGACAGGAGTGTCCTTTTTCTGTGTTTTTCAAAATTAATTTTAACACGTTCATCTTAAAATAGAAGTAATGTGTGCATATTTAGAAGACAAGTCAATAAACTTAAATCAGTACAAAAGGACACTGAAAAGTGAGAGTCTACAGCCCCACTCCCACTCGACCACTTTTAGTTATTAGCCACTTCTAGTTATTTCTTCTGATTGTTACCTCCATATCTAAATGTTATGTGAGCTATGTGAACATTTGTCTCTCATCAGTTTCAGACATTAACCCATTGCTGTCCTGCTATGTATGTCAAATGAGGATTTAGATCACTTACACCAAGTTCAACTCTCGTCTTCTCTGCTTCTAATAGAATTGAGTTTCTGTACAAGATACTTTTCAGAATTTAAGTAGCACCTTTCTTTCCTTGTCTGTGAATTAGAGACAATATTTCTTGACCAGAACTTTGTTAGATGAGAATATCTTTTCTTTTTTTTCCCCTTCTCCACTGTCAACCTCCCCAACTTCTGCCATCTGGTCTTTTATTATTGTCAAAGTTGATAACATTGAATTCTGTAATCACGATTTAAGTTTTTTTGTATGTGTGTTGCCAATAGTTTGATAGTTTGATTTGAAAAGTTGAAAAGCAATAAGCAATTATATTAATGTGACTGTAAGTATTGTTCATTGAGGAAGCCATTTAATGTCCTTTTCAATTTTTCCTTGTAGTTTTTCATTTCTCCCTCACATTTCTAATACTCTTTATCTTTCACTACTTTATCATGTATTCCATATTTTTTGTTCTCAAAATCTCTCTTACATTAAGTATTCCATCAAGCCTACTTTTTTTTTTTTTAAATCTTCTTCTAAGAGAACTTCTTCCTGGAACCCCCTATACTCTTTCTCAGATCTGGACTAGTTGCTCTCTAGGCCTGATGCATGGCTGTCATTTCAAGACCTTCCTTCACTGCTTTCCTTGGTTAAATCCACCATTTGCTGGCTCCCAGGGGTTTTTTTGTTTGTTTTCCATTGTTTTGATGGAGCACATCCTCAAGTAACTTTCTCAGAAAAGTTTGTAGAGTTCGACCTCCTGAGTCTTTGCATGTCTGAAAATAGCTTTATTCCATCCTTATACTTGGCTATAGAGTTTGAGGTTCAACATCATTTTCCCACAGAACTTCGAAGGCATTACTCCACTTCCTTCTAGCATCCAATTTTGATGATAAAAAGTCTGATAATCAGTCTGAATCTCATTGCTTTATAGTAACTTTCCCCATATCTTCTTTTTTTTCTTTCTCCTTCAAGGATCTCAATGACACAAATGTTAGATCTCTTGTTACAGTTTCACAGGTGCCTAAGGTTCTGTTCACTATTTTTTCCAGTCTTTTCTGTTTTTCAGATTGGGTAATTTCTATTCTGTATCCAAGTTCACTGATTCTTTACCATGTTCTCTCCATTTTGATGTTAGCCTATCCATTGAGGTTTTTGTTTTGGTTATTGTATTTTTCACTTCTAAAATTTCCATTTGGTCTTCTTTTTATCTTCTGTTTCTTTACTGACAGTTTCTATTCATTTGTTTTAAGCATGTTCCTAATTGTACATTGAGGCATTTTTATGATGGCTCCTTAAAAACCCTTGTCAGATCATTTTTAACATCTTATATCAGTGTTGGAGTCTACCAAGTGACTTTTCTCATTTAAGTTGAGATTTTCTTGGTACTTGGTATGATGAATAATTTTATGTTGAAACCTGGGCATTCTTTTTCAGCTTCCCTCCTCAGACACTGTTCCAGCAGTGAAAGAGGGGGCAGTGCCTCATTACTACCAGGTGGGTGTGGAAGTCTAGGATCCCCTCCTGCTGGCAAGCCAGAAGGAGGATATCCTCATTACTCTTTGGGTGAGGATGTGGGAGTTCCAGCTCCCTACTCAACCTTCTCTGAGAGCACCCCAGCAGGAAGGGGAAGGGGTGACTTCTCAGCCAGTAAGGGTACAAGTCTAAGCTCCCCACTTGGCATTTGCACATTTTTTCTGTGGTATTTGGCTGGAGTGAAGTGGTTATTATCTAACTGCCACCTTCTCCAGCACCAAGTCTGGAGTGTGTGAGTAAAAAAGCAAACCGAAGGAACTCACCACCATGTCACTTCTCTGCTGCCAAGGTCTCCAGCCTGTTTGCCTTCTTCTCTTCACCTTTCTGAGTCTTATTATGTTTATATACAGTGCCCAGGATTTTAGCTGTACTTGGGGAGAGGAATAGGGAAAAGTACTTCATCTACTTCCCCCCACCCCAAACTTTAAATAGTACTTTAAAAAAATTATATTCTTGGTGTTTTGAGATTTTATAATTATGTGTTTAAGTTTGGGTATTTGTTATTCATCGTGCTGGTCACTGGTTAGGTCCCTTCATTGTGAAGTTCTTTAGGAAATTCTTTTATTTATTTAATATAGTTCCTCTCTTCCATTTTCTTTGTTCTCTCCTGGAACAACTCCTGAATTGATCTTTTGTAGTTTTCAATCTGGTCTCTCCCTCAATCTCATTTTCCCTCCCTCCCTAGCTCTCCCCCTCTCTTTTGTTTTCGTTTACTTTTTGGGAGATTTAACTTTATCTTCCAACTCTTCTATTGAATTTCTTTTCATTTTGGCAATCACATTTTAAACTCTCCAAACATCCATTCATGTTCCTTTTCCTTTCTTACAGCATCCTATTTTTGTTTAATGGATGTACTAGTATCTTGAATCTCTCTGGGTATAATAGAGGTATTTTCTATTATTTTCCTTTCAAAAAATATGTTTCCTTTGGGATTCGTTTTACCCTGTTTGCTTATTTTGGTCTCTTTTAATTTGCAGTCATTTCTCAAATGCCTGGTAATCCATGGTTGTATACTCATATTTAAGAATGTAGCAACAAATATCTGATTGGGAGCTCTGTGTATGGGGGGACAGTGCTAGGTGACCGATGGCTTTCCTTTAGGATGATTAGAAGAGAACTGACTGCTATGCTACAGAATCCTCGAATGTAGAATGTGAAGATCTTTTCTCTGAGGTTGTTCAGTTTTCTTAGTTAAGAACCCTCTGGGTTTTGCCTAATGGGTAGACACCTGGCTGCTGTGAATTGTACATAAGGGGGTGGGTTAATGGTTCAATATACAGGCTTCCAATTAATCTCCCTGTTTTCAACCCAACATCTCACTCACACTTTACATCATACCTGACATTGTTAAGACCCAAGACTCCAGGCTTCTGCAGAGAAAGATCAACTCCTTCCTCGGTGGCATCATCTCCATGCATACTCCAGGCTTTGGCTTCCTCCACCATGCTCCATCAGTTGCCATTCCTCCATTATTTTCTATCTTCCAGAAATGTGTTGAAATCTCTCTTTTGCTGATGGACCTGCTCTCATTATCTTCCTCATTGTGTTTTTATACCTTTTTAAAAAATTCCTTTACTATCATTTTAGCAAGGTCTCAGGTGGGAGTGGAGATAAACACATGGTAAGTCTGCCATCTTGACCTGGGAATCTACTAGTCTACTTACAACTGTTTGTTTTTAATTTTTCTGGTAATTATCTTAATATCTCTAAATAATATACAGGTTTTTCTATTTATCAACTTATTTATCACATTTAGGCATTATCTGTTTACTTCCTGCTATTTAAATCAGCCAACTACCCTCCTCCCATGCCCCCAATATAGCTCTATTGTTAATTATATATTCTCTATTCCTTACCTTCGTACCTTTAAATAATAGACTTATGCTGCTTTCAGTCTCTCAGCTTCTGTCATTTATACTTTTACTTTTATGTTAATGAGATTAATAACATTTACATTCTGCTCTATAACCATAATTAAGTCATCCATACTTAGCTGACAGGTCACTCTAAAAGTTTAAAGTCAATAAAGTGTTTATGTTATTATAATTATGTAAATGTTGTTCCCTGAAGCTCCAATTAGTGTACTAGGATTACATTTCTTTTCTTGTGCAGTTTTTTTTTTCCTGGAGTTTCTAATTACCTTTCTTTTTTCCTTGCATTGTCTGACTTTATCTCCTTCTTAAATTGTTCCAAATTCTCAAGGAAAGTATAAAATCATTTGAATCCCCTTTTTTCCCAGATACCTTCCTCCTGGGAGCCCTCCGTCTTCCTGCTCCAATTTGGACTGATTGCTCTGTAGGCCTGCAGCGCAACTGTCATCCTGGGACGTCCCTTCATTACTCTTCTGGGCTGGACCCAATCTTTCCTGGACCCCATATCTTCCTCTTTCTTAGTTTACTCCTTTGTAGTGGACTTTGTGGTTGTTTTTCCAATATCCATTCCTCTCCTCCCCCATTGTATAACAACTATACAATTTTGAGTGGGATTGAACCCACTGCCAGCTCTAGGTATAGGCCTTTATTGGTAGAAACCAATCTGAGTAATCATGCCCCATTCCCACAGTGATGATTGGTTCAGAGATGATCCAGTCACACTGAAGTTTAGGACTTTTGTTCAGTTTTTGAGGGAAGAGGTGGCCTGTCTTCCCTTGGATATGAACAAAGAAGCACGTAGCCTGGTTGCTGCTGTTGGCCATCTTGTGAACATGCAGAAGGCGTACCTGAGGATGGAGCTGACAAATGGAGGAGGCAAAAGAAGCACAGAGAAATGGAACCATATTGCTGATCATACCGTGCCTAAAGTCTGCCCTGCCTACAGACATATCAGTTAAGTGACTCAATAAATTACATTTATTATTTAAGCCAGCTTGAGTCGAGTTTTATATTGCTTGCACCTGAAAGCATTCAGACTTACACTTTCTGCGGTCTTCCTTTAGAGAAGGAATGAGTACATTTTTCGTTACATAAGGTACTAAGAGGGAAGCATTTTTGTAAGTAAGTATGGGAAGAAGGGTACATATGGATGTTGGACAACCAAAAGAGTGAACTCTAGTGGCTGCCTAGCATCTAAATCCTCATTCTGTTTGGGAGATTACTCCCCTCCTGTGAGTCTTGGTGGGAGGCAGGGCTTCACTTCCTACCATGGAAACTGAAGGAGGTCAGAAACTTCCTTTCTCTGCCCACCAGGCAGCAAGGGCTGAATACTCTGTTCATGGCCTTGAATCTAGGGCCAAAAGTACAGGGGAGAGGGGAATATGCAAAATTAACAGATGGATGATAGATTAGGGGAATATATTTGCAAGGTGTAAAACTGGCAAAAGATTAGTAACTAAAAAAAGAAGATAGTAAACCCAATAGGAAAATGGGCAAAAGATAGGAAGAGTAACTAACAGAGAATCTTGAATTTACACAAGGGGAAACTTGAATACATTAAGACATTTTCAACTCTGCTAATAATTAGAAAAATGAGAATTAAGGTAGAAATTGCTACAAGAATGGCAACATGTAGAAAGTGAGGTATTGTCAGATGCTGATGAGGATGTGAGGAGAAAAGGAAAATCGTGGGTAGGAGCATAAACGGAAACAGGTATTCCAGAGACTAATTTGGCAATACTTCCCGGAGTTCAGTAGGTGTAGACCGTACAACATAGCAACTGCACTCCTGAATATATATTTCAGAGAAATAGATACCTGGGAAATTCTTCTCCAGGTCCTTAAGGAAATACAGTTGAGGTTATTTGTTCTAGCATTGTGGTGGTGAAGAATTGGGAGCAATCCAGGTGTCCATCACCATGGGATCAGATAAGCAAACTGTGGTATATTTATAGGATGCAAAATATAAAGCAATCAAAAGAAATGAGCTAAATTCACTAGAGTCGTACAGATAGATCTCCAAAGGCTAGTGTGGACTGAAAAGGTGAATGAGATTTACAGCATAACACCATTTATGTAACTGTAAAACAACACTGTTTTCATGGATATGCATATACCAAAATAAACATATGGAAGATGGGTTGGAAGTGTATATACATGAAATACACTTGAGTAGCACACTGAGGTGGGCAGTAGAGTGGGAGTGGGAATGGGAATTGAAAGGGAAAAGATAATACAATGAAATAAAGCAAAAGAGGGGCCTTGGATAAACTGAGGAAAACAATACCATGGACTGAAGAGCATGAGTAACAACACAATGCCAAAGTTGACCACAAATCAATGAGAACGAACAGGAGGATGGCCAGAGTTTATGTGTGGTGGCGTGTGGTGGCAGGACAACATCCCAGGGCTCCAGCTGTGGGGATAAGCAGGACCAGTAGCAGCATTCTCACCTGGCTGCTCCCACAGTGTGGCTTTAGCTGTGGCTTCTCCTGCCCGCGTCCCCAGATTTCTGTGAAATACCTGATAACCTTGTAATAAATCCCTTTTCTGCTTAAGTTAACTAGAATCAGTTTCTGTTACCGGCATCCAAGAATCCTGACTGAGACACCATGCATTTTGGTGGAGAACATCCTCAAGTAACTTCTTAAGAAAGGTAAAATTTGGGGTCTTTGCATATCTGAAAATGTGGCATTATTTTACCTTCATATCTGGATGATAGCTTGGCTTTAGAATTCTATGATCAAAATATTTTTTCTTCTGAATGTTGAAGGTATTGCATTTAGTGTGTAGTGTTGCTGATTAGATGTCGGGTGCTAATATGATTCTCATTCCTTTCTTGGCGACCTGTTTTCCGCACTTCAGGAAGCTTACTTTTTTTTTCTCCCTTCATGTGTTTTGAAATATGTCAGTGATGAGCACAGGAGTGTGTTCTTCTCCTGTCTGTTTTGCTGGGCATCTGGTGGCTGGGCTCTTTCAGTCTGAAGACTTGTGTTCCTCTCCTCTGAGAAATGACTGTTTTATTTCTTTGTTAATTTTCTCTCCTCTATTTTTTCTGTTCTCTCATTCTAGACCTCATATCAGTTGGGTGTTGGATCTTCTGGATGATTGTCTTAGTCTTTTCATTTTATGTCATATTTTCCATGTCTTTGTTTTTTTACTCTGCAGTCTGGGACATTTTCTTGAATTTATCTTCTAGCCTACTTTTTTATTTTGGCAGTCATTTTCAATTTCTGAGCACTCTTTCTTATTCTCCAAAGGTGCCTTTTTTCATAGCATCCTTTTCTTTAATGGATGCAATATCTTCTGTGAGTGTGTGCTTAATAGAGCTTTACTGGAGTCTTGGGGATAACAGATGATAATTACCAAGCCAGGAAGGAAAATTATAAATGGATGATCAGATATTACCTCTTTGAGAGAATGCCACCCATGCCCCTCTGAATGAGGCTACATACTGGCTGTCCTTCTCCTTAGCCCCCAACACTGATACCATGTGTGGGCAAGACGATCATCCAACAACCAGATAGTGTTTGGCCGTATGCTCCCTACCAGAAGTTCAGATCTCTAGCTCTCACCTTGACATCAGAGAGACAAGGTCACTGTTCTGTTCACCACTCCCAGGCCAACATGAGGCAATTGTAATAGCAGCACATTATGTAGGGTGGATTGTTTTTTTAACATTAAATAATATATATAGTGGAAACGACAATCCAGTCTAGTTCCTTTTTACAGTCTTTCCTTCAACAGGAGTCAACAGCAATCCAAGCCTGAAGATCTCTTGGTGTAGTCCAAACTGAGCATCTTCTGTGAACAAAATATGCACACACATCTCTCAGGAGCAAGTAATTTTCAGGGCCAGTCCAGTCCAAACCCATGTTTGAGATAAAAAATGAACTCAGTGGAAGCATAATGCTGTTAAAGTACACTCAAATTATGTCACTGCTCAGAACATTTAACATTTTAATCAGAGTGGATAACATTTGCTGAATGCTTACTCTGTACCTGGCACTTGAATTACCTTCATTTCATGAAGAGGGAAATTGAGGTTCCCAGGTGTCACTTGCCAGGGTCACAGAGCTAATAAATGGCAGACAGGAAATTGCACCAAGACTGTCTAACTGCAGTCAACCTCTGTTAACTGCTGCACAGTGCTGTACTGGTTTCCACCAGCCATGTTACCGCTGATGGTGATAGCACAATTTTCTCTAAGATCGGGGGTGGATTCCTGAGATACCTTAGTCTAAGTTTGTTCTGTTTGTTTGTTCTGCTAAGTTTGTTCTGCTAAGTTTGCTTCCAAGGTGAATTGATGTCCTTTCCTCTGGAGACAGAAAACTGCTGCCAGCTTCTATTTTTTTTCCTAATGTTTTCCTTTCACAGAAACCATAACACTTCTAAATTTTAATTTTTCATCAAAGTAACACTTGCATATACTTAAAAAAAATACAGTGGTGCTAAAGAGCTCATAAGAAAACCCAGCAATATCTGGGTTTTCTCCCACTGCAAGTCCCACTTCGTAGAGGCAATTGCATTAAATGATTTTTACCAGTCTTTGGCTGTTTCTTCTGGCATTTACCACTCCCAACCCCCTTCTCCTTTGTCATCTCCCAGTCAGAGGCTGAAGAGCCAGAGATTTTCTTAACCTCCCTTGCAGCTGGAGAAGGTTATGTGTCCCAGTTATGGCCATGAGAAGTTTGCTGGGGAGAGGGGGCTTCTGAAGAGACTTTTGCTGATGCTGTCCCTTTCCTTCTTCTCTCTACCTTGACTACAGTCGTGCTGCCTGGAGCTGTGACAGCAATCTTGTGACTGTGAGGAGATGAGCATGAGGATGAAGATACAGCACATGAAGGAAGAAACAGAGCCTGGCTCCCCGATGGCATCACTGCGCAGCTGAACCCGTGCCACACTTCTGTTAATAATAAACTAACTTCCCGAAAAATAAATAAATGAATGAGTAAAGCCATAAGTGTTTAAGCTGCTGTCAGTTTGGTTTTGTGTTACTTTGTAACTGAAAGGATTTTTAACTGCAGCACCACCAGGCTCCTATACAACATGTTTATGCTACTATTTTTTTTATTGGAGTATAGTTGACATACAGTATGATATTGCTACTATTTCTTAGCCATTTGAGACATTATCTCTCGACAACTCATTATAGTAGGAGAGGATTTTATCCCTCTCCACACACACATCCCTATATCCCCTCCCTTCACTCTTTACAATATGTTTACATATTTTTAAAATTTTTTAAAGTTTATTTTGAGGGAGAGAGCACGAGCAGGGGAAGGGCAGAGAGACAATCCCAAGTAGGCTCTGCCCAGTCAGCACGGAGCCAACATGGGGCTTGAACTCACAAACTGCCAGATCATGACCTGAGCAGAAACCAAGAGTCAGATGCTTAATCGACTGAGCTACCCAGGTGCCCTGGCCAGTATGTTTATATCCCAATTTCTAGTAAATAAGTAGTTGCTAAAGAGCCAAGAAATGTACTATAATTACCTGGATTTATTTTCCTGTGTGTGTGTGTGTGTGTCCCTGAACTTCATAATTGCTTGGTAATTTTTTTTTTTTTTTTTTTTTTTTTTTTGCTTGAGATAGGCACACCCTTAGTTCTTCCCGTTGGCTTCATCAGTCCATTCATAAACCAATTAGCGTGTTTTTCACATATGTTCAAACCTGTCACCCATTGATTTAAGAAGAAACCAATGAACCTGGGTGGTTCAGTCAGTTAAGCATTCCACTTAGGCTCAGGTCATGATCTCATGGTTCGTGAGTTGGAGCCCCACGTCGGGCTCTGCGCCGACAGCTCAGAGCCTGGAGCCTGCTTCGGATTCTGTGTCTCCTTCTCTCCGCTAGTTCATTACTCCTCTCCCACTCACACTGTGTGTGTTTCTCTCAAAAACATTGAAAAAGAAGAAGCCAATGAAAAATTGGTTGGAGGCCTGTGTAAGAGGCAGAGGTTGGTCAAGTCCACTACTAAACTTTCCCTTAAGGTGACAGATGTGCCCCACACATTCTACTGGAGGACTCCTAAGTCCAGAAAGCGGAGGTTCTGCACTGGGACTGTTTGATTTAAGAAACCCTCTGTACTTCAAGTGCAGATGTTTCGCTTTTGATTTCTACCAACAAACATGGGGAAGGGCAGAGGGAGGGTGGGGGAGGCAACTGTTCCAACACATACTTTCAATTCTTCTCTCAGGGGCTCTGCATTTCCTGCCTACCATCAGGATAGCTCTTTTGTGCCAGAGTCTCACCAGGATTTTGCAGGGTAGACCAGGGCTCTCCTTTGCATGTCCCCCCTCCACATGTGGGCTGTGCCTCTACCCTTCCCTGTCCTGCTTTCTCAGGTACCACCCTTCAAGTCCCTTTCTGCTTGCCAGAAAGTTGGTGAAATCTCACTCCCATTGATGGGGCCTCCTCCAGCTTTTTTTTGGAGACGTGGGTTATACACGATCCCTTTCCTCTTATTTCATAGGGTCTCAGGAATTAGAGGAGGCAGATGTATTCCACCTTCTTGAATGGAAGTGAGAATGTGAATTTTTAGCTGCCCCAGATTATTTAGATATGCCCCCAAGTGTGTAGACCAACATTTGTGAACCACTAGCAATGCAAAAAGCCTGGGTTTGGAAATCTGATGAATTTGAGTTTGAATTCTGACTCTCTGACCTCCTTACTCAAGTCACATCCATGGGCTTCAATTTTCTCCCCTACAAAATGGGAATAATAATGTGTGAAAGAGTTCTGGGAAGATTTTCTTAGCTACTGTGTGTAAAGCATCCAATATAACCCTCAGCAGACTGTTCAAGATAAGAGTGATCACTCCTTAATGGGAGCAAGTGATTGGAAAGATTTGAGTCAGGTTTTAGGAGAGCCTCAGACAGCAAGATGTATTCTTGTGACACTGAGGAGTCACTTGAACCTGAAGAATATGCCAGATTGTTCCCTCAGTCTGGTGTGGGGAGGAAGAAAGAAGCCCTTGGACCAGCAGCTCTTGGGTTAAAATCTTCGTCTGCATCTGAGTTATTTGTAACCCGTTGTCATGGCAACAAGTTTGGCAAGCAAGGCAGTGCTGCAAGCTCCTGACAGTAGGAAGGGGAGGGCAGTGGGAGAAGACGGAAGATTTGGAAGGGGGTCGTCTGTGACCAGCGCCTCACTTTCCTCTGATTTGTCTGAAAGATTCTGATGGAGATGAGGGTGAGCGTCCTCCAGGGAGAATCATTGGACATTGGAGAGTCTCCTGCTCAATCTCCTGATATTCCAGATGTGAAAATAGGCCCAGAGAGGTCCAGCGGCTGGCTCAATGCCACACAGTAAGTCAGGGATGGAAATAGGACTAGACTTTTTAAAAAGAAGACTCAGGGTCATAGAACTAAGGCATAAAAAACATGGAGAGGGCCTTTGGAAACATTTCATCCACATTTCCACCAACACACCCATGCTTTTATTGTTGTTCATGTGGAAGTCCTGGGACCCAGAGTGGGTGAGAACTGACTCATGGTCACACAGCAACTCAGGTGCTGATCTGAGAGGAGAACCCAGAGGCCACAGGCCTCCCAGGCCTGGGTACTACCTGGGGGAGGTGGCTGTCTTGGGTTCATGATTCAGAGAGGCTCTTCACTGCTGACTGCCAAGACACAGCCTCCCAGGGTAAGATTCATTTGACTGCCTTGGCCTCTGACCCCCTCAAATCCAAGATACATGTGTTCAGGTCACAGTTCCCCTTCCCACACACCTTCTGCAAGTATGTATTTCCCACTGCCACTGTCACTGCTGTTGCACAAATGGCAGCCCAGCCCCACCCCACCCCACCCTGAACCAAACCCACCTGCCACATGCCTCCCTGTCCAAATCACCCACAGGGCTAGGCACTTCCTGGACATTTTTTTATGTGATTAATTCCTCACAATTATCATTCTCTGCCTCCTAAGTTAGCAGCTGGAATTCTAGCCATATTTCTTTTTTCTTTTTCTCTTTTAAGTAGGCTCCATACCCAATGTGGGGCTTGCACTCATGACCCTGAGACTGAGTTGCATGCTCTACTGACTGAGCAAGCTAGGCACTCCCAGCAGGTGGAAATCTAAAGAACTAGAGGAAGATAAAATGACTGGCCCAAGGCCACACGGTGAGTGTGGCCTGAATCCCTCCTCGTACAAAAAGGTGTTTCTGCCCCTTCTATCCCACAGAGTTCCTCCCGCCATTATCTTTGCCTTAATCACCCCCTTGGCACTTGAACAGTATGTTTGCCCTTTGTCCTCTGCCTTACGTGCAGCCTGAACCCCCCTGCTCTCATCAGAGCCAATTCTTCACCAAGTCCAGCTGATTCTCCTTTCCGTCTCTCAAATCCACCTTTTCTCATCCTTTGCCACTGCCTTGCTTCAGGTTCAACATCCCTCATATGTGTGACCCGAAATCTATTCCCTGGCTCCCTGCTTCCAGACTGGCCATCTCCAACCTACTATTTTGCACACAACCAGTGAGAGAGCAGTGATGCAGAAGCCAACACGTGGCTTTCTTCCTTTACACCCCCTCCACTAGCATTAAAGTTCTAGCTCCTTGTTTGGCAACTAAGGCCATCCACAGTTCTGACCCCCACCGGGCCTCTCCAGCCTCATCTCTTGCCACATTTGGCCTCACATGCTGTGTTCTGATCACTGAACTAACTACAAGTGGTTACTACAATGTACCAAGCCCTCTCTTGTCTAGATGTCTTTCCGTGTAAGGCCTTTACACTGAATTCCCAAACCTGATGAGCTCACGTAAAGTGTGACTTCATCCAAACAGCCTACCTTGATTCTCAAGTGGGAACGGATCCTTTTCTCTGGGCTCCCACAGCCCCCAGAGCTCTCCACTGTCGGCCCCCGTGTGAAATTGATATCTAGTGCTCTCTCTCCTAGCAGATCAGAAGTTCCCTGAAGGCAGGGACTCCAGCAAAGCTCAGCCCCTGGCTGGTCCCCAGAGGAAAGGTCAGAGAATATTCATTGTGTGCATTCAGGTGCACGAAAGGTTGGATGAGGAATGGAAATTGGGTTCAGCCCTGTGGTTGCACACTCTTGCCTTAAAGGGCCGGCAAGATGTCACTAGTTCCTGGCAGGTTCCTCTTGGCGCCAGGACATGGTTTCTCTGAGAGGGGGTGTGGAGTGGGTCAGCTGTTGCAGGGTGAGGCCAGCCAACCAAGTCCTGAGCCTGAAGGTGAGTCATGTTGAAAGAGAAGGGATGTGAGAGGCGAGATAGAAAGTGAGGGCAGCCACTGAGGTAGATACTATTATTTTCCCTCCTCCTTATAGGTAAGGAAATTGAGGCATGAGGAGTCTTAGGTGACTTGCCAAAGCCACACAGCTAACTATGGTCATGCTGGGACTCCAACTCTGATCAACTCTAGGTCATTATTCACCTTGTCCCCATCTCTCCCAGGATTCACTTTGGGCAACAGGTTTGTAGTAGTGAATGGTGGAGTGGTGACTCCAGCCTGGGTCATAGGGAAACAATTGTCAAGACAGAAAAGAAAGAAGAAATCATATCCTGAACACCTACAGTGACCTTAAGCTGTGGGGACACCAAGGGGGGATGGGGTGGAAGATGGAGCTTGAACATTTATTCTTGTGTTACCTACTTGGGTCTCTCTGTACATAACTTCTTAACACTTAATGCAGCCCCTTTTATGTGGAAATTATTTTATTTATTTATTTATTTATTTATTTTTAATTTTTTTTCAACGTTTTTATTTATTTTTGGGACAGAGAGAGACAGAGCATGAACGGGGGAGGGGCAGAGAGAGAGGGAGACACAGAATCGGAAACAGGCTCCAGGCTCCGAGCCATCAGCCCAGAGCCCGACGCGGGGCTCGAACTCCCGGACCGCGAGATCGTGACCTGGCTGAAGTCGGACGCTCAACCGACTGCGCCACCCAGGCGCCCCTTATGTGGAAATTATTAATATCACGATTCACCTCTGAAAATCTGAGGCCTCTAGAGAGGAAATGACTTACATAAGTTTAGTCACCTAATAAGCAGCAAGAGCAGGACTTGCGTAGATGTGTCAGGCTCCACAATGAAAGGGGACAGCAAGGCTCTGAAGCAAATTAAATCATGGCTTTGCAAGGGGCTGGGACAAGAGTGGCCACTTTGAGAGTGGCCCAGAGGACAGGAGGGACTGGTGAGGGCTATGCTTTGAAGAGGAAGTATGGAGTTTGGCTCTGGAGGGCCCAGAGCTAGAATGCCAGGCCCAGACTGGGCACTTTCTTTTAAAAAAAATAATAACAAATAGGGGCTCCTGGGTGGCTCAGTTGGTCAAGCATCCAACTCTTGGTTTTGGCTCAGGTCATGAGCTCACAGTTCATGAATTCTAGCCCCACATTGGGCTCTACACAGGCAGTGAGTAACCTGCTTGGGATTCTCTCTCTCTGCCCCTCCCCTGCTCGTGCACGGTCTCTCTCTCCAAAGAAATAAACAAACTTAAAAAACATATATATTATATATAATGTATAAGATTATATCACATATAAGTATATCTCTATACATATTATAATATATAATTAATGTAATAATATATATAATTACATAGAGAATATATATTTATATATAATATGTATTTGTATATCTCTATATATACATAAGTCAACATTCTCTATAGAGAACATGTATAATATATATCTATATATTATATATTTATATAATAAAATATATTTATATTTTATATATACTGAAGAGAGAAAATTTTCTGATGCTAAAAGTAAAACTCTCTAAATACATTTAAATGTTTGTTCTGGGGGGGAATGGGAGTGAGAGTGGGGTGTGGGAATTCTAAAGAATAAATAAGTAAAATGAACAAAGAAAGGAATCAAGAGGAGCCAAGAAAGAGCCAACGATGATAATATGCCTGATCTGAGGCCATGAGTAACCTCTCCCTCTTCCCAGAAGATCCCAAACAAAATAAACGCCCCTCCCTCCAAAAGTAATACAGGTTCATTGATGAAAATTTGGGGGAGAAAAACATCCTACTGCCCAAGCACAACCAATGTTAGCATCTTGGTGTATTTAGGCTTTACTCTAGTCCTTAAAAAATACATTTGGGATCACGCTGTATATTCAATTATATACTGCCATTTTCACATAAACATTTCCCGCTAAAATTATTTAAATTTTTAATATATTTATTTAGTTTTTGAGAGAAAGGGAGACAGAGCACGAGTGGCGGAAGGGCAGAGAGAGAGGGAGACACAGAATCCGAAGCAGGCTCCAGGCTCTGAGCTGTTACCACAGAGCCCGACGTGGGGCTTGAACTCATGGACCACAAGATCATGACCTGAGCCGAAATTGGACACTCAATTAACTGAGCCACCCAGGTGCCTCTCCCATTAAAATTATTTGTAAACATATTTAAATGGTACAAAATGTCCTATTGAGTGAATATACTTATGGAATTTCTTTCTGCATGGGTTTTGGCATTCCTTTCATTACTTTTCTTTCTTTCTTTCTTTCGAGTTGTTTGGCCAGGTTTTAGGTTTGATTTCCTCTTGTGTCTTATTTTGGGAGATAGAATAAAGAGAGATTGTTGTTTGAGAGGAGTTGGGAAAAGCAGGGTAGGCTTGTTGCAAGCAATTGTATTTGAGGGAAACTTTTTTAGAGTGTGTTAAACATGCACAGGATAAAATCTTGAAATGATACAACAAGGTATTCAGTGAAAAATATGTCTCTTTTTCACCCCTCACCCTTGGTTCTCTAGTGTTCTACTGAGTAATCCACTGGTAGCATTTCTTCGTGTGTCCTTTGTGTGTGGATTTTCTAAGCCTATACAAGTGTGTGTGTGTTGCTATGTTTTTATTTTTTTAAAACATTAAACAGCTTTATTGAGACTTAACTCACATACTATACAATTCACTCATTTAGAGTGTGTAATTCAATGGATTTTACTGTATTCACAGAGTTGTGCAATCATCACCACAATAAATTTTAGAATATTTTCATTACCCAAAAAAGAAGCACCGAACTTTTTTTTCTGTCACCCCAAAGCCCCCATCTCCCCATCCCTAGACAACTACCAATGTCCTTTCTGTCTCTATAGATCTGCCTATTCTGAACATTTCATATAAATTGAATCATATACTATGCAGCCTTCTCTGGATGACTTCTTTCCCTTAGCATGTTTTTAAGGTTCAGCCATGTTGTAGTAGGTATCAATACTTTATTCCTTATATACTTTATTTTTAATTTTTTAAAATTTTATTCTTTTAAGTAAACTCTACCCCCAATGTGGGGCTTGAACGCACAACCCTGACATCAAGAGTTGCACACTCCACCAACTGAGTCAGCCAGGTGCCCCTAAACTTCATTTATTTATTTTTTTTGAGAAGCTTTAGGTTTAAACAAAAACTGGGTGGAAAATATAGAGTTCTCATATACTCCCTTTCCAAAACCCCAATTTCCCCAATTATTAACGCTGTGCATTAGTGTGGTGAATTTATTACAATTGATAAACCAATAATGATACATTATTATTTTTCTTTTTTCAGCTTTATTGAGATATACTCGACTGATACATTAACTAAAGTCCATAGTTTACATCAGGGTTCACTCTATGTGTTGTACATTCTATGGGTTTTGACAAGTGTATAATGACATGTATCCACCATAACAATATCATACAGAGTAGTTTCACTACCTAAAAATCCTCTCTCTGCCTGTTCATCCCTTCCTCCCTCCCCTAATCCCTGGTAACCACTGATCTTTTCACTATCCCATGGTTTTGCTTTTTTTCAGAATGTCACATAGTTGGAATCATACGATGTGTGTAGTCTTTTCACATTAGCTTCCTTCACTTTGTAATATGCATTTAAGGTTCCTCTGTGTCTTTTCATGGCTTGATAGCTCACTTCTTTTTATTGCTGAATAGTATTTCATTGTCTGGATGTACCACAACTTATTCATTCACATAATGGAGGACATTTTGGTTGCTTACAAGTTTTGGCAAATGTACATAAAGGTGCTATAAACGTTCATGTGCAGGTTTTTGTGTGGAGTTTTCAGCTCATTTGGGTAAATACCAAGGAGCATGATTTTTGGATTGTATTGTAAGAATATACAAGAAACTGCCAAACTGTCTTCCAAAATGGCTGTACCAGGATGCCTGGGTGGCTCAGTTAAGCATCTGACTCTTGATTTCAGCTCAGGTCATGATCTCATGGTTTGTGAGTTCGAACCCCAGGTTGGGCTCTGTGCTGACAGCGTGGAGCCTGCTTCAATTCTCTGTCTCTTTTCCTCTCTGCCCCTCAAAAATAAATAAACATTTTTTTATTTGTGCTTGTGCTCTCCCTCTCAAAAATAAATAAACATTAAAAACATTAAAAAACAAAAACAAAATGACTGTAACCATTTTGTTTTCCCACCAGCAATGAATGAGAGTTCTTACTGTTCTACCTCTTCGTTAGTGTTTGGTGTTGTCAGTGTTTGGGATTTTAGCCATTCTCATAAGTATGCAGTGGTATGTCATTGTTGTTTTAACTTGCGTTTTTCTAATGACATAGATGTTGGACATCTTTTAATATGCTTATTTTCCATCTGTGTATCTTCTTTGGTGAGGTATCTGTTCAAGCCTTTTGCCCATTTTTAAATTGGACTGCTTGTTTTCTTATTTTTGAGTTTTAAGAGTTCTTTGTATAGTCTGGATATCAATCTTTTATCAGATATGTGTTTTGCAGATATTCTTACCCATTCTGTGGCTTTTCTTTTCGTTTTCTTAACTGTGTCTTCTACCAGTACTGAAGCCCAATTTATTGATTTTTTTTTTCTTTCCTGGATTGTGTTTTTGGTGTTACAGTTAGTCATTACTAAACTCCAGTTCACCTAGATTCCTGAAAGAATTTTCAGAAATCTTTTCAGGAATTTTATAGTTTTGTATTTTACACTTATGTCTGTGATCCATTTTGAGTTAATTTTTGTGAAGGGTGTAAGATCTGTGTCTAGATTAATGTTTTTTTACTTGTGGATGTCCAGTTGTTTCAGCACCATTTGTTCAAAAGACTCTCCGTTCTCCATTGAGTTCCCTTTGTTCCTTTGTTAAAATATCAGTTTACTATTTGTGTGGATCAATTTATGAAGTTTCTATTCTGTTCCACTGATCTATTTGTCCATTCTTTTACCTATATCATACCACCTCGATTACTGTAACTGATAGTAGATCTCAAAGTCTGGTAGTGACAGTCCTCAGACTTCATTTTTCTCCTCCAATATTGAGTTGACTACTCTGAGTCTTTTGCATTTACAGATAAATTTTAGAGTCAGTTTGTCTATATCCACAAAGTAACTTGATGGGGTTTTTATTGGGACTTCACTGAATCTATAGATCAAGTTAGGAAGAACTGACATCTTGACAATATTGAATCTTCCTATCTATGTACATGGAATATTTCTCCATTTATCTTCTTTGATTTATCAGAATTTTATAGTTTCCTTTCTATAGATCTTATACATGTTTTGTTAGAGTTATACCTATGTGTTTCATTGTTTTGGTGCTAATGCAAGTGGTATTGTGTTTTTAAATTTAAAATCCCAATTGTTCATCACTGGTATGCAGGCAAGCAATTGACTCGTGTATGTTAACCTTGTATCCTGCAATCTTGCTATAATTGTTTAATAGTTCCAATAGTTTTTTAGTTGATTATTTGGGATTTTCTACATAGACAATTATGTCATCTGTGAACAAAGTCCAGTTTTATTTCTTCCTTCCAAATCTGCATACATTTTATTTCCTTTTCTTGTGTTATTGCATTAGCTAGGTCTTCCAGTACAATACTGAATAAGAGTGATAAGAGCAGACATCCTTGCCCTGTTCCTGATCTTAGTGGGGAAGCATCTAGTTTCTTATCATTAGGTATGATACTAGCTCTAGGTTTTTTGTAGATGTTCTTTAACTGTATTTTTTAATTAGGAAATTTTCTCTTGAATTTTTATTTAGACAATTTCGGATTTACAGAAAAGTTCCAAGAATAGTACAAAGAACTGCTATATACTCTTCACCCAGATTCCTCAAATGTTAGCATTTTACCACATTTGTTTATCCTACTCTATTTTTCCCTCTGTCTCATGTATATATTTCTATATTTCTTATACATATATTTCTTTTTTTCTCCTGAACTAATTGATAATCAGTTGCAGACATGGTACCTCTTTACCCATAAATACTTCAATGTTTTTTTTTTACATTTATTTATTTTTGAGAAACAGAGTGAGACAAAGCGTGAGCGGGGGAGGGGCAGAGAGAGAAGGAGACACAGAATCTGAAGCAGGCTCCAGGCTCTGAGCAAGCGGTCAGCACAGAGCCTGACGCGGCGCTTGAACCCACGAACTGTGAGATCATGACCTGAGCCGAAGTCGGACGCTCAACCGACTGAGCCACCCAGGCATCCCCAATGTGTTTTTCTTAAAGCAAAGAATTATCTTACATAAACACAGAGCAATTATCAGGAAATTCACATTGGTACAATACTATTATAAATGTAATTTACAGAACTTATTTGAACGGACCAGTTTCCTCAATAATGTCCTTTATAGCAAAAGAAACTCTTAATCATGTGCAGTCATCATTCTCTTTAGTCCCCTTTGATAGGCAAGAGTTCTTAAGTCTTCCTTTGTGTCTTCTGACACTGACATTTTTGAAGAGTGCAGTCTAATTATTTTTACTATCCCTTAATTTGGGTTTGTCTTATGTTTCCTCATGATGAAACTCATGTTACACATTTTGGTAAGAATATCACAGAAGTAATGCTGTGTCCTTTTCTGTGCATCATATCAGAAGGCACATAATGACTATTTGTGTTTCTCCATTGTAAAGTTACTGTTTTTCCCTTTGTAATTAATGAGTATTTTGTGGAGAGCTACATTGAGATTATGTAAATATCCTGTTCTCCTCAAACTTGCACCCACAAGTTTTCGTGTTCACTGATGATTCTCAAGGTTGTTAAATGGTGATTTTCAAATGCCTTCATTCTTTTACATGGATTAGTTGGCTCTTCACTATGAGAGAGTTTTCCCTTCTTCTACATGTATTTGTATATGTTTCCATCTTTCTTTGAGCACTTCCTTGTTTTCTGACATCACAAGATGCCCAAGGGCCATCTTGTACTTTCCCTTCCCCAGCCTTGGAATCAGCCATTTTTTTTCAAGAATCCTAGTTCTTTTTTGTTGAGAATGGCATTAGTAAGCAAACTTTGGGTGCTAAGTATTATAGCTATACTTTCAGAATTTTGATTTTGTATTTGAGGGAAAAGAAAGCTGAAGCCACAACATTGACAACCAAATGCTCTTTTCTGGGACTGTTGGAAGATGGACAATGTCTGCCTATAGAAGTTGTTGCGTATTGGTGTCTTTTGAAAGCACATTGTACCTTGGGTTGTGGTACCACAGAGATTCATGGGAAGGAGCAAAACCAAAGATGAGTAGCAATGAGAGTGGCCTGGAAAAGTTGAAAGAATAATACCTAATAGCTTCCATTTAGTGAGATCTTACTGTGTGCCAGACAGTGGGTTAGGAACTTTACAAACATTATCTCTGTTCCCCTATAATTCTGGAAGGTGTGGTGAGGTTGACTGGCTGGTAATAACTGAGCCATGATAAGAACCCAGAGAAGGAGGAAGATGGTAGGAGAGGCCATCAAAGAGAAAAGGCAGCATATCTCCATGCTTTTGAGAAGGCAATATGGTATAATAGGCTAGGAATTTGAAGATTGAGACTCTAGTCTTAGCTCTGCCACCCACTCTGAGATCTGAGGTGACCATGTACCGTCTTTGAACCTTAGTTTCATTGCTTGGCTACTCACAGGGTTGTTATAAGAAAAATTAAATGATGGCTCCAAAGCAGACTTGTAAACCCTGAAGTGTTATACAAATGGAAATGGTTATTATTTACCTGACCTAATGAGCCTGGATTCTCTTCTTCCACCAGAGACCACAATTCTCTTGGAAATGCAATTGATCAAAGTTACAGGAGAACCTTAAAGACCTATGTCCCTTCTTATCTGCATGTTCCAGGAGACTTCTAGGACATTCCCTTGGCAAATTTTGACTCCTGGTATTCACACCCCTGTGTAATCCCCTCTTCTTGAGTGTGGGATGACATAGAGACTTACTTCTAGCTGATAGAATGTGGCAAAGGTGATGGAATGTCGCTTAGGGATTTGGCCTCATAAGACTTTGACTTCCATCTTGCTCATGGACTCTCTCCCTTGCTAGCTTTCATGAAGCAAGTTGCTATGTGGGGGAGGTCCATGTGCCAAGGAAGTGAAAGCCAGCATCCAGCCAGAAACTGAGGCTCTCAGTCCAGCAGTCCTTGAGGAACTGAAAATCTGCCTACAATCAGGTGATCTTGGAGGTGTATCCTTCCACTGTCAGGCCTTCAGATGAGGCCCCAGCCATGGCAGATATCTTGATTGCAGCCTTGTGAAAGACCCTGAAATGGAAAACTCAGCAGAGGACCTGGACCCAGTTAAGCCCACAGAAACTATGAGGTGAATAAATGTTTTTTAAGCCACAAAATTTGTAGTTATCTGTTATTCAGCAATAGATAACTAATATAGTAACCATCATTTATATAAGCTTCTCTAATCATCTATTTTCTCCCATATTTCATACAACTCTGTGCTTTCCCTTCCTTGAGCCAAACTTGAACTGCCTCTCTTCCTCCAAAACTTTTCTACTATACCCTCTGGAAACTTCATTCTATAGTTAGCAAGGTCCCCGTAGGTTAAGAAATATGTGAATAAACAGAGAGACATATCTGTATCTGATTCCTGCATGAGCATACTCAATATTTGTAAAGATGTAAATTCCCTTCAAATTATTTATAAATCTAATGCAGCAAAATCATTTTCATTCACATTAAAGTTCTAAATCATATAGTTTTAGAACAATAAACATACAGAAATAACCAGGAAAATTCTGGAAAATAAGAGTAATGTGTACCAGTCAGTCTTACCACTTATTGAAGCACATTGTAAGGCTATAGCAATTAAAACACAGTGGTATGGCTTCAAAACTGACAACTCACTCAATGGAACACAATAGAAAGTTCAGGAAAAAGTCATTTGGTCTATGGAGAATTTAGTATATTGAAAGGTAATATTTTAATTCATTGATGAAAAGGTAGATTATGCAAAAAATTGGTTTTTTTGATAATTAGCTTGTGGTTTAGAAAAAATAAAGTTGGATATCTAGCTCATTTCTTACACCAAAATAAGTTCCAGATGCATAAAATATATGAATGTTCAGGGCACCTGGGTGGCTCAGTTGGTTAAGTGTCTCTTTTTTTTTTGCCAGTTAATAGAGGGTTATTGTCATTAGCAACCAAGGAAATATAAACTGTAGAATAAAATATCTTAACAAATCTGATTGGCAAAAATTAAAATAATGGATAACATCAACTCTTAGTGAATATTCAGAGATAAGGATACTGTTCTACTCTATTGGTGGGCCTGCACAATGGCCAAGCAGTTTTGGAAATCAAAGAGGCATTTATGTATCAAATTTTAAAATTCACATGTACTTTGACCAAATATAAATGTTTGATTCTTGATGTCGGCTCAGGTCATGATCTCACAGTTGGTGGGATGGAGCCCCACATCCATCTCTGCACTGACAGCGCAGAGCCTGCTTGGGATTCTCTCTCTCTCTCTCTCTCTCTCTCACTATCCCTTCCCCACTTGCACTCTCTCTCTCTCAAAATAAACATTTAAATATATATATTAAAATTATATAAGTAATTATACTGAATATATATATATATTTGTTCAACACCTCCCCATACTTTATTCATAATCACACAAAAAGACTGAAAACAACCCAAATGCCCATTAACAAGTAAATGGATAAACAAAATGTGGTACAGCCATACAATGGAATATTAGTCAACACTAAAAAGTAATGAGCTAAAATGGACCTTGACATGGAGAGATTATCCTGGATTATTTGGGTAAGATCAATGTAATCACAAGGGAGAGAAGAGAGTCACAGTCAAAGAAGATGTGACATCAGACACAGAGATCAGAAAGAGAGAGATTTGAAGATGCTACAGTGCTGGCTTTGAAGATGAAGAAGGGGCTATGAGCCAAGGAATACAAGTGTACTGTAAAGGCTGGAAAAAGCAAGGAAATAATTCTTCCTTAGTCTCCAGAAAAAAGAGTCTTTGATTTTAGTTCCAGAAGGTTCATTTCAGACTAATGATCTCCAGAACTGCAAGATAATAAATATGCGTTGTTTTAAGCCAATGTGTTTGTGGTAATTTGTTACAGCAGCAATAGGAAGTCTAATACATATAGTTTTAAAAAAAACTATATAAATAGGTGTACACTGATAACCATTTTTATTAACTTCTTGTTCATTCATCCAATGTTTCTTTATGCCAATATGAGCAAATGTGAATATTTATTCCTATTCCCTCCTTTCTTACACAAAGGGTAACATGCTATATACACTTTTCTTTCACTTTTTTCCTCAAGCAACAACATAAAGATAGACAAATTTAACTGTATACAAATGTAAATTCCAATTTAGTGAGTAACACTATACATAAAGTCAAAGGACAAACTTGGAAAAACATTTGTATATAATCCACAGTAAAAATAAAAAGCTGATTGTCTACCGGTCGGAAATTACTCAAGTAAATTACGTTGCATTCACATAATAGAATACTATGCAGTCATTCAAAAACATGTAAAGGCAAGGAAGAAATTAGAATTGGGTGGTGGTCAAAAAGAACTTAACCTTACCTGAATGCTTAAAAAATTTCTAAAGGGTCATCTACTCCTCTATTACTTGTGTAATTAAAAATCATTAAAAATAAAAACAGGTGGGAAATAACAAGAAAGTATAGATCTATGTAACTCGGAACAATGTCAAATATATAGTGTTAAGTGAAGAAGGAACTTGCAAAATAGTAACTATAGTATGATCCTATTTTTGATAAAACACTACTATTGGCTTTGAAAAATATATAAAGACTATATAACAAACTTAATAGTTATCTCAGAGGTGTGAGATTCTGAGGTACTTTTGGCTTTCTACATTAAATGTTTATTTAATGTTCAAATTTTAAAACATGTATCACTTTCATAACCAGAAAAAATGAATATATATTCTGACAACCTATATCCTTTACTAGTCATGGTTCTTGATTGTAAATAAATAATGCAGTGTATCACTGATGAATTTGGCTAACTGCAGCAGAAAATGAAATTACTGGAAGATGTGGCCAAGTCATTTACTGTTTGCTGGATATCCATGTGCTTCTCTACATTTCCCAGTCCTCTCAGTGTTAGATGAGGCCAAGTGAGGAGTTCTGGCCAATAGGCTGTGCATTTAAAAACTGATGCTCAATCCTGTTCTTTGTTCTGCTATGGCAACCATGGAGGCCACAGGTGCTAGATGAGACAGCCACAAGATGCCAGCCTGTATCCCTAAGTTACCACTTGGAAAGGAACTGTCTTGAAAAGCCACTGAACTTGCTGTAGATTTTGCATGAGAAAAAAGTAAACTTGTATGTGTTGTTATTGAGATTTGGGGTTCATTTATTATCAAAACATAAGCCATCCTATCCTAACAGAAAATGGTGTCAGGTATTTCATGCGGTCTACGAGAGGCCTGGAGAGCCAGATAGGTGGCATGACATGACACAGCAAAGATTTTGCTGCAGGAATGGTCTGAGAGGATGATACTGTTGCCTCCATTGTCAACTAACACTTGCCACTACATCTGGACCCCATTGTTCCTTGATACTATTGCTGTACTATCAGATTTTTGATTTTACATTAGCTGGTTGAAAAATCACTAACTGACTCTGCACCCCTTTGCATCACTCCCTCAACATTCAAGGTTCCAAGCAGGATCATGTGATTTGCCATCCTGAGGTCACCTGCCCATGCACTAGTTATCAGGGGATGGGGAGAAAAAATATATGCCCCCCTTCCCTTGTTTCAGTAACGCTCGATAAGGCCCTGCTTCCAAACCTATCTTGTGATGTCTCCCAAATAGGAATAGTGTTTGAATGCTAAGCAGCCAAAATATCTATGTTCACTCTAGTCTTCAATCCATCACTGACCAGTCTTTCACTTCCTGACTTAACTGAAACTTGCCTCTCCCCGCTGAAAAGTGAAAATCTGCCCAGTCTGCCATTCTCTAGCCAATAATATCCTCAACCATATGCCTTATTGTCCTTCCATCACAGCCCCAACCCCAGATGAATACAACTCTCCATCTTCGCTATCTCAATCCTATGCTCATATAACACAATTGTTTAGACAGGAGCCAATAAAAATTCATGGTCCCTAAACTGTACTGCACCCTAGGAATCTTGTTTCCCTGCTCTCTTCTCCAAGTCTCCATGGCAGCTTTGCCAAATTCCCATTTCCTTAGCCCTCCTACACTTTCCTCTGTCTTTCCCCTTGCTTCACCTCCTATTGAACTTAAACTAGAAGATCCCACCCAGGCAGCAATGCTCTCAACCTTTTGCCACAAACTATCTGCAAACTCATGAGCATCCCCACCTGATCAATCCTTGCCGTTTCCCTTCTGTCATAGTGAAGAGATGCCCTTTTTCATGCTGACTAATCTTTCTGCTGGTGTTCTGTGCCCCATGCCCAAATATTTCCTCAGGAACTTTGATCTATCCATTTTCTCTCTCCCTCCTGTATCTTCAGTCTCTCCCTCTCTGCTGACTCAGAATTTAAACATGTTCCAGTCTCTTGCATCTTAAAAAAAACATTGCCTTATTTATAATAGCATCAAAAATAATAAAATACTTAGGAATAAATTTAACCAAGGATATATGAGACTTATACACTGAAAACTGCAAAACATTACAGAAGGAAATGAAATAAGAACTAAGACATCCCATATTCATGGATTGGAAGATTCAACATTGTTAAGATGACAATGCTACCCAAGCCATCTACTGAATGAATGCAATCCCTATCAAAATACCTATGATCCTAATATAGTATTGTATGCCAACTATACTTCAAAAATAATCCCAATGATCTTTTTTGTGGAAATTGAAAACTTAAGCCTATTATTTACATGGAGTTGCAAGGGACTCCACGTAGCCAAAACGATTTTGGAAGAAGAAAACAAAGTTGTAAGATTCATACTTCCCAGTTTTAAAACTTACTACAGAGCTACAGTAATCAAAACAGTGTGGTACTGGCATAAGGATAGACATATAGATCAATGGAATAGAACTTGGAGTCCAAAATAAGCCAAAACATCTTCGGTCAATTGATTTTCAACAAAGATGCCAAGACCATTCAATGGGGGAAAGAATAGTCTCTTCAACAATGATACAGGGATAAGTAGTAGCCACATGCAAAAGAATGAAGTTGAACCCTTTACCTCATGCCATATAGAAAAATTAAATCAAAATGGATCAAACACTTAAATGTAAGGGCTTAAGCAATAAAACTTTTAGAAGAAAACTGGGGGTAAATCTTCACTACCTTGGGTTTGGCAATAGATTCTTATATATGACACCAAAAGCACAAACAACAAAAGAATACAGATATATTGGTCTTCATCAAAGTTAAAAAGAAAAAATGTTTGTGCATAAAGGGCCACCATCGAGAAGTGAAAAAAATAGCCTATAGAATAAGGGGAAAACGTTTGCCAATCATATCTCTGATATGGGACTTGTATCTAGAATTTCTATAACTCAATAACAAAAAGACAAACAACCCATTGAAAAATGGGCGAAGGACTCACATAGAAATTTCTCCAAGGAAAATATATAAATGACCATGAAGCACATGAAAAAATGCTCAATATTTTTAATCATCAGGGAAATGCAAACAAGTGAGATACCACTTCACATACACTAGGATGGCCATAACTTAAAAGAAGGAAAAGAAGTGTTGGCAAGGATATGAAAAAATAGGAGCCTTTGTATATTGCTGATAAGAATGTAATGTGGTATAACAACTGTGGAAATCAGCTTGGCATTTTCCCAAAAGATAAACATAGAATTGCCATATGACTCAGCAATTCCACTCTTAGGTATATACTCAAAAAGAATTGAAAATGGGCATTCAAACAAATGTTCGTTTATAATACTACTATTCACAATAAGCAAAAGGAATAAACAACCTAAATGTTCATCAACTGATGAATGGATAAGCAAAATAGTGGTATGGCCATATTATGAAATATTGTTCATCCATAAAAAAGAGTGAAGTACTGATACATGCTACAACATGGGTGAATCTTGGAAACATGCTAAGTGAAAGCAGCCATACATAATAGGCCACATATTATATAATTCCACTTACATGAAAATGTCCAGAAAAGGTAAATTCATATAGGCAGAAAGCAGATTGTTCATTTCCAGGGGCTGGGCACAGAAGAGGGATGGGGAATGACTGGTTAATTGGTACAGGGTTTCATTTGGGTATGATGAAAATGTTTTGTAACTAGATAAAAGTGATGATTGCACAACATTATGTATTTACTAAATGCCACTGAATTGTACACTTTAAAATAGCTACTTTTATGTTTTGTGAACTTTACCTCAGTTTAAAAACTCATTGCTGGGGCACCTGGGTGGCTCAGTCGGCTAAGAGCCTGACTCTTGATTTCAGCTCAGATCTTGATCTCAGGATAGTGAGTTCAAGCCTCACATTTGGCTTCACGATGGGTGTGAAGTCTTCTTACAAAAAAATTATCATCTCCATTTCTTCAAATGTTAAATATAAATTTACCATATAACCCAGAAATTTCACTGTTAGGTATCTACCTAAGATAAATTAAAACATGTCTGCATAAAAAGGTGTACTTGGGGGGGCACCGGAGTGGCTCAGTCAGTTGAGCGTCTGACTTTGGCTCAGGTCACGATCTCACGGTCCGTGAATTCGAGCCCCGTGTCGGACTCTGGACTGATGGCTCAGAGCCTGGAGCCTGCTTCACATTCTGTGTCTCCCTCTCTCTGCCCCTCCCTGCTCACACTCTGTCTCTCTCTCTGTCTCTCTCTCTCTCTCAAAAATAAACATTAAAAAAATTTAAAAAAAAGGTGTACTTGGGTGTTTATAGCAGCATTCTTCATAATAGCTAAAAGATAGAAACAGTCCAAATGTTCACCAACTGCTGAATGCATAAACAAAATGTGATATATCCATACTATTTGTCAATAAAAAGCAACAGAGATAGATATGTACTATACCATACATGAACCTCAAAAAAAATTTGTTCAATGAAAGAAGCCAGACATACAAAAACCACATATTATGAGTCCATTTATATGAAATTTCCAAAAATTGCAAATCTATAGAGACATAAAGTAGATTATTGGTTGCCTGGGGCTAGGGGTGGAGATTGAGAGTGACTACAAATGGGCATGAGGGCTCTTTCTGGGGAGGCAGAAATGTTCTAAAAGTGGATTGTGGTGATAGTTGTACAGCACTGTAAATATGCTACAACTAATTAAACTGTACACTTAAAGCAGGTGAATTTTATGCTACTTAAATATATCTCAACAAAGCTGTTTTTTCTAAGAACAACAACACAGAACATGCCATCCAACAGCAGCAGAATTCACATTCTTCTCGAGTGCACATGGAACATTTTACTGGATACATCATGTGTTAGACCACAAAACAAGTTTAATAAACTTCAGAAGATTGAAATTATATCAAGGATCTTTTCCAACTACAATGGTATGAAACTAAAAATCAATTACAAGGATGAAACTGGAAAATTCACAAGTTTATAGCAGCACTCTCAACAATAGCCAAATTATGGAAAGAGCTTAAATGTCCATCAACTGATGAATGGATAAAGAAATTGTGGTTTATATACACAATGGAGTACTACATGGCAATGAGAAAGAATGAAATATGGCCCTTTGTAGCAACATGGATGGAACTGGAGAGTGTAATGCTAAGTGAAATAAGCCATACAGAGAAAGACAGATACCATATGTGTTCACTGTTATGTGGATCCTGAGAAACTTAACAGAAATCCATGGGGGAGGGGTAGGAAAAAAAAAGAGGTTAGAGTGGGAGAGAGCCAAAGCATAAGAGACTCTTAAAAACTGAGAACAAACTGAGGGTTGATGGGGGGTGGGAGGGAGGGGAGGGTGGGTGATGGGTATTGAGGAGGGCACCTTTTGGGATGAGCACTGGGTGTTGTATGGAAACCAATTTGACAATAAATTTCATATATTGAAAAAAATAAAATAAAATCAACATGTCTAAAAACAAATAAATAAATAAATAAATTTTAAAAATAAAAAAAATAAAAAGGTAAACAATATAGACAAACCTTTACCTAGACTTACGAGAGAGAGAGAGAACCCAAATAAATTAAATTAGAAATGAAGGAGGAGTCATTACAACTGATACCACATACCACACAAATACAAAGAATCATGAGACTGTGAACAATTGTATGCCAACAAATTGGACAACCTAAAAAATGGATAAGTTCCTAGAAACATACAACTTATCAAGACTGAATCATGAAGAAATAGAAAATCTGAACAGACCAATTATCAGTAGACATTAAATTAGCAAGCAAAAACCTCAAAGAAAAGGTCAGGATCAGAGGGCTTCACAGGTGAAGTCTACCAAATATTTATAGAGGAATAATACCAGTCCTTTTCAAACTGTTCGAAAAAATAGAAGAGGAGGAAGCACTTCCAATCTCATTTTATGAGGCCAGCATTACCCCAATACCAAAACCAGATAAGGACACTACAAGAAAATTACAGGCTAATGTCCTGTGTTTTAACAACACATTAAAAGAATCATGCACAAGGGGCACCTGGGTGGCTCAGTTGGGCGTCTGACTTCAGCTCGGGTCATGATCTCACAGTTTGTGGGTTTAAGCCCTGTGTCAGGCTCTGTGCTGACAGCTCAAGGTCTGCAGCCTGTTTCAGATTCTGTGTCCCCCACTTGCTCTCTGCCCCTCCCCCGCTCATGCTCTGTCTCTCTCTCTCTCAAAAATAAAATAAACATAAAACAATTTTTTAAAATAATCATGCACGCAATTAAGTGGAATATATTCTAGGGATGCAAGGATGATTCAATATACACAAACCAATCAATGTGATACACCACATTAACAAATTGAAGGATAAAAATCATATGATCTTCCTAATGGATGCAGAAAAAGCACTTGGCAAAGTTCAATATCCATTCATAAATAAAAACCCACAATAAACTGGGTATAGAGGGAACATACTTCAACATAATAAAGGCCATATATGACAGACAAGCTTACAGCTAACACCACACTCAATGGTGAGAAGTTGAAAGTTTTTCCTCTAAGATCAGGAACAAAGACAAGATGCCTATTTTCAGTGCTATTATTCAACATAGTACTGCAAATCCTAGCCAGAGAAATTAGGTAAGAAAAAGAAATAAAAGGTGTCCATATAATAAAGGAAGCAGTGAAACTGCCTTTATTTGCAGATGATATAATATTACATATATAAAACCCTAAAGACTCCACAAAAAGAAACTATCAGAATGAATCAATGAACTCAGTAAATTTGCAGAGTACAAAATCAATATTTAAAAATAAGTTGCATTTCTATACACTAATAATGGGCTGTTAGAAAGATAAATTAAAGGGGTGCCTGGGTGGCTCAGTCGGTTGAGCGACCGACTTCGGCTCAGGTCATGATCTCATAGTTTGTGGGTTTGAGCCCCGTGTCAGGCTCTGTGCTGACAGGTTGGAGCCTGGAGCCTGCTTTGGATTCTGTGTCTCCTTCTCTTTCTGCCCCTTCCCCACTTATGTTCCATCCCTCTCTGTCTCAGAAATAAATAAACATTAAAAAAATTAGAAAGATAAATTAAGAAAACAATCCCATTTACAATTGCATCAAAAGGAATAAAATACCTAGGAATAAATTTAACCAAGGAGGTGAAAGATCTGTACACTGAAAACTATAATACATTGATGAAAAAAATTGAAGAAGACAGAAGACACAAGTAACTGGAAAGATATTCCATGCTTATGGATTGGAAGAATTAATCTTATTAAAATGTACATACTACCCGAAACAATCTACAGATTCAATGAAATCCTTAAGATTCCAATGGAATTTTTTCATAGAAATAGAACAAACAATACAGAAATTTGTTGGAACCATGAAAGATCCTGAAAAGCAATCTTGATAAACAATAAAGCTGGAAGCATCATATTTCCTCATTTTGAATTACGTTACAAAACTATAGTAATCTAAGTAATATGCTCTCAGACCCTAAAAGTTCTCATCACAAGGAAAAAAAACTTTTTTTGTAACTATATGAGGTGATGGGTGTTAGCTATTCTAGTTAACTTATGTTAACTAAACTTAATCATTTTTGCAGTATATGTATGTCAAGTCATTATTCTGTACACTTTAAACTTATACAGTATTGTATATCAATTCTATCTCAATAAAACTGGAAAAAAGCAGTATAGTATTGGCATGAAAACAGACACATTGATCAGTGGAAAGAATAGAGAGCCCAGAAGTAAACCCATGCATATATGGCCGATTAATTTATGACAAAGGAGCCAAGAATACACATGGGAAAAGTATAATCCCTTCAGTAAATGGTATTGGGAAAAATGGACAGACACATTCAAAATAATGAATTGGACCCCTATCTTACAACATACCCAAAAATCAACTCAAAATGAATTAAAGGCTTGGATATTAAGACCTGAAATTATAGAAGAAAGCATAGGGGGGCAAGCTAGTTGACAATGGTCTTGGCAATGTTTTTTGGATTTGACACCAAAAGCAAAGGTAACAAAAGCAAAAATAAACAAGTGTAACCTCATCAAACTAAGAAGCTTCTGCACAGCAAAGGAAAGTCATTATGCTGTACACCTTATCCAAATGAAAAGGGCGGAATGGGAGAAAATATTTGCAAATAATATATCTGATAATGGTTAATATTCACAATATATAAAGAGCTCATACAATTCAATAGCAAAAACCCAAACGATAAGATTAAAAATGAACAGAAAAATCGAATGAACATTTTTCCAAAGACATACAAATGGCCAACAGGCACATGAAAGTGTTCAACGTCACTGATTATCAAGGAAATGCGCATCAAAATCACAATAAGATATCACTTCACACCTCTTAGAATGGCTATCATAAAAAAGACAAAAGTGTTGGCAAAGACATGGAGAAAAGGGAATTCTTGCACACTGTTGGTGGGAATGCAAATTGGTGCAGCCACTATGGAAAACAGTATGGAGGTTTCTCAAAAAATTAAAACTTGGGGGCTCCCAGGTGGCTCAGTCCATTAAACGTCCAACTCTTGATTTTGGTTCAGGTCATGATCTCACAGTTTTGTGGGTTTGAGCCCTACAATGGGCTCTGGGATTCTCTCTCTCCCTCTCTCTCTGCCCCTCCCCCACTTGCTAGTGCATGCATGCTCTCTCTCCCTCCCTCCCTCTCTCTCTCTCTCTCTTTCTCTCAAAATAAATAAACTTAAAAAAATTAAAACTTGAACTACCATATGATCTGGCAATTCCACTTCCAGGTATATATCCATAGGAACTAAGAACAGAGCTTCAAAGAGATACCTGCACTCACATGTTCATTACAGCATCATTCACAATAGTCAACATATGGAACGAACCTAAAAGTCCATCAAAGGATGAATGGATAAAGAACATGTGATATATACCCACATATTATATATTCATATAGATATTCAGACTATTATTTAGCTATACAAAAGAAGGAAATCCTGTTATTTGTGACAACATGGATGGACCTTGAGGACATTATGCTAAGTTAAATAAGCCAGACAGAGAAGAATAAATATTGCATGGTATCACGCAATGTGTGGAATCTAAAAGAAAAGAATCAAACCCAAAGAAACAGACAGTAGAAAAGTGGTTGCCAAGGGCTGGGGGGTGGGAATAATGGGGAGAGTTTGGTAAAAGGGTAAAAGCATTTAGCTATAAGATGAATAATTCTGAGGAGCTAATCTATAACATAGTGTCTAGAGTTGACAATGCTGTTTTGTGTAATTGAAATTAGCTAAGAAAGTAGAACTTAAAAGTTCTCACCAAAAATAATAAATTAAATAAATTAAATTAAATTATATTAGCAACAACAATGCCTCAGTGCATTACTCTCTAGCTTCTACCCTATTTCTCTGCTCTCTGCCATAGGCAAACAGCTTAAGAATGTTGTCTGCACTTGCTGTCCATATACTTCCTCACGTCCTGTTCACTTTTTTCTTTTTTAATCTTTTTTTTCCCTGCAGTCACATCTTAACTCATTGCATTTTGCATTCCACTCCTTTTTTTTCCCCACTCCTTCTTTCTTAACCCATTGTAATTTGCCATCCACCCCCATCACTCCCTGTTCTCTGCAAGACTACTAGTGACCTTGTTGCTAAATCTAATGGATGTTTTTCAGACTTTGTTTCATGTAATATTTGGCATGTTGACCCTTCCCTCCATTTGGAGGATGATTTGCCCTTGATTTATGCGACACCATACTCTCCTTGTTCTATTCTTTATTCTTTGGCCACGACTTCTTGGTCCTTTTTGTAGGCCCCTCTCCCTCTATCCTTTCCTCAAATATTGGTGTCTGATAGGGTTATGTCCAAGGCCCTTTTCTTTTCCTACTCTGTACAGTCACAGTAGGTGATCTCATCCATTCCTATGGCCTTAACCATCCACATGCTGATTGCTCTCAACTCTATAGCTCCTGCCTACATTTCTTTCCTGAACTCCAGATCCATATATCCAACTGCTTCCTGAATATCTCCCCTTGGATATCCCACAGCCACTTAAAATTGAATTCAGCATTTCCCCTTTGAAACCATTCTTCTTTGGGTGTTCTCTGTCTCAGTGAATCATTCCATCATTTACCCAGCAACCTCAGCCATAAATCCAGGCTTCTTCTTTGACTCACTCCCTTAACTACCATATGCAATCCATTTACTAATAGTGTTGGTTTTCACCTCCTAAGTATTGTCTTATTCAGAGATTCTACACAGAGGTTCATGGACCCTAGAGGGTTTTAGAAAATCCACGAACATACTGAATTGCAGGCAAAATTTGGTACAATTATGTGCATTAGCATTTTTTCTGGGAGAGTGTGCAGACCATAGCTTTCATCACATTTTCAAGCAGGTCTGTGACTTGACAGAAAGTTAAGCACATTGCTCTAACTCCGCCTATTTCTCTTCATCCACCCCTCCACTCTGACCAGATGTAGTCACTACAGAGGATCATTTCTGTATTACAGCCTCTTTGCTCTCTTAGGACTGCAAATAGGGAGGGAATTTTGCTGAGGAAATGGGCTGAGGCTAGCAGAGCTGAATGCACCCTATTCCTAGGGGTTCCTGTGTGCTATTGTGGCCTGCTCCTCTCCCCACTTTCTGCCAACAGATCATTTATTCATTTCCTTTTCTCCTCTCCTGGTCTCTCTTTCTTCATCTTCTCCAAAACTCTTTTCCTCATTCTCCTTCCCTTCGTCTTTCCCTTTTCCAGCTCCTCCCTCATGCTTCACTAACACATAATTATAGGGTAACCGGATCTTTGATACACATAGCTTGAAGCCTCTTAAAACCAAGACTAGAGGCAGCTTCACCCTGTTCATTGGCTCCCACTTGCAGAGAGCTGCCAATAACCCCTCCAAAGAGGAAAGGGGAGTGGGAAGCCTGAGCTTGGAGGTGTGGGATCTGTAAGTAGGGAGACACCAGCCACAAGTATAGTTGTAGTGTATTAGGAGAAATATGTGGGGCAGGCCAAGGAATCATAGACCTTACAAATCTTTATTAAAACTTAAAGTTTGGAAGGATTTTTTAAAATGATCTAACCCAATCTTCCTCTCATCTCATACAGATGGTCCTTCTTGATTCTCTTCTTTTCTTCATCCTGTACATCCATTAACAAGTTTGGGGGCTCTATTTTAAAATATATTTCATTTTGTTCCATTGATCTATGTGTCTATTCTTTCTTTTAATACCACTGCCTTATATACTGTAACTTTATAGTACTGTAGCTATCTTGAAATCGGGAGTATGAATTCTCCTACTTTGTTCTTCAGTATCATTTTGGTTGTGCTAGGTCATTGGCTTTTCCACATAAACTTTAGAATCACTTTGTTTATAGCTACAAAATAGTTTGGTTGTATTTTAACTGAAATTATGTTAAATCTATAGATCAAGTTGGGAAGAACTGACATTTTTAACAACACCGAGTCTTCCTATCCATGAACATGGAATATATCTCTCCATTTATTTAGATCTTTGGTTTCTTTTACTTGTGTTTTGTCGTTCTTCACATTAAGATCCTGTGCATATTTTGTTATATTTATACCTAAGTATTTCATTGCTTTGCAGCTGCTGGAAGTAGTACTATTTTCTTAAAAGTTCAAATTCTACTTTTTCATTGCTGGTATAATAAGAAAGTAATCGATTTTTGCATATTGAAGTTGTATCTGCAACCTTGCTATGTGTGTCCTCATTAGTTCCAGAAGGTTGTGTGTGTGGGTGTGGGTGTATGAATGTGTGTAGATTGTTCGGGATTTTCTACAATCCTATAAATTTTGATAAATTATATTTTCATTTTCATTTAACTCAAAATATTTTAAAATTTCTCTTGAGACTTCTTCTTTGACCCATGCATTATTTAGAAATGCATTGTTTAATTTCTAAACATTTGGGGATTTTCCAGCTATTTTCTGTTATTGATTTATAATTTAATTCCATTGTGGTCTGAGAGCATACTTTGTATTATTTCTTTTTTTATGTTTATTTATTTATTTTGGGGGGGGCAGAGAGAGAGGGAGGCAGGCTCCCAAGCAGGCTTTGCACTGTCAGCTTGGGAGCCCAACGTGGGGCTCAATCTTAGGAACTCAGGATCATGATCTGAGCTGAAATCAAGAGGTGGATGCTTAACTGACTGAGCCACCCAGGTGCCCCACTTTGTATGGTTTCTATTCTTTTAAATTTGCTAAAATGTGTTTTATGGACCAGAACAAGGTCTATCTTGGTGAGTGTTCACTGCAGTCTAGAGAAGAATGTGCACTCTGCTGTTGGATGGAGTAGTCTATAAATGCCAATGAGATCAAGTTGATTAATAATAATGTTCAGGTAAAAACATATCCCAAATCTGTCTACTTAACTTGCTTCACCATCACTATCATAGCCCAAACTATCATGGTCTCTCACTTGGACCTCCTAACTGGTTTCATAGCCAGCCTCCTAACTTGTCTACCTGTTTCCAGTTTTGCCTTCACTATAACCCATTCTCCTCACCTCACACAGAATGATCATAGATCATATCACTTCCAGCTCAAAGTCTCCATTAGCTTTTCACTGAACTGACAATAAATCTAAACACTTTCAGGGTGCCCGTGTGGCTCAGTCGGTTAAGCGTGTGACTTCAGCTCAGGTCATGATCTCACAGTTGGTGAGTTCTAGCCCCACATTGGGCTCTGTGCTGACAGTGCAGAGACTGCTTGGGATTCTCTCTCTCTGCCCCTCTCTCTGCCTCCCTCTCTGCTCTTCCCCCATTTGTGCTCACTCTCTTTCTTGCTCTCTCTCTCTCTCTCTCTAGAAATGAATATATAAACTTGAAAAAATTCTAAACACTTTCTCATGGCTGGTATGATCCTACACAGTCTTTCTTTAATTAATTTATTTTTTTTACTTCAAGGATAATTAATACAGTGTTATATTAGTTTCAAGTGTACAATATAGTGATTCAACAATTGTATACATTACTCAGTTCTCATCAAGATAAGTGTTCTCTTCATCTTTACCATTTCACCATCTCCCTATTCACCTCTCCTCTGGCAACCACCAGTTTATTCTCTATATTTAAGGGTCTGGTTTTTTGTCTGTCTCTATTTTCCCTTGTTTTTTTTGTTTCTTAAATTTCATATATGAATGAAATCATATGGTATTTGTCTTTCTCTGGATGACTTATTTCACTTAGCATTATACCCTCTAGATCCATCCATGTTGTTGCAAATGGCAAGATTTCATTCTTTTTTATGACAAATACACCCTACACAGTCTTGCTCCAGAACTTCTTTCCTGCCTCATCTATTACCAGTCTCCCTGGTCTCTCTAGTGAGACTTCTTCTTGAAGTCCCTTGAATATACCAAACTCTTCCCCACCTTAGGGCCTTTACCCTTGTGTTTCACCCTGCCTGGGATGCCATGCCTCTGGACCTTCATGAAATGACTGCCTTCTTATCATTCAATATTGCCTTCACTGTCACCTCCTTGGAGACACCTTCTCTGACTCTCTATTTAATCTTGTTCCCCATCCCTACCCAGTCACACTGCCTTTGTACAGTTTTTTCCATTTGTTTTCAAAGCACTTTTAACTTTTTGAAATGATCTTGTTCTTGTATTTGTTGGTTGTTTGTATCTATCATCTTTTCTCTAAAATGTGAGCACCAGGAGAGCTTGGGCCCTCTTCACTACTGAGTTGTCTACATCTAGAGCAGCCCCTGGTACCTAAATATTATTGAATGCCTGAAACTTCCTCCTGAACATTTCCAGTGACTTGGAGCTGACTACTTTGATCTATGAGGCAGCCAATGCCTCTGTGGGTGGTTTTGTATGTTAGAAACTTCATATTTCTCTTGAGCTAAATACTGCATTCTTGACCATATAAACAGATTAGAAAATAAAAAAACCATGATCATTACAAAAGATGCTGAGGAAGACTTTAATAAAATTTAACACCTGTTAGTGAGAAAAAAAATATTTTAGCATACTAGGAATAAGAGGGAACTCCATTAACCTGATAAAAAGCATTCTCCAAAGTCCTACAGCAAACATATATAATGGTGAAACATTGAAAAACTTCCCTTTAAGATGAATAACAAGACAGGGATGCCCATTATTGTCCCTTTTGTTCAGCATTGAACTGGAGATCCTGAACAGTAAGACAAGGAAAAAAAATAACAGGAGTAAGGAATTGGAAGGAAGAAACAAAACTGTCATTTAAATCTACTTTCTCATATCTTTCACCCACTCGTCCTCCTTCTGCTTTCTGGAGGCCCACAAACCAAAGCTGTCCCCTCTTCTGCCTGAGAGCCCAGGTCTTCTTCCCTCTCTGGGCCTCAGTCACCTCAGCTGAAAAGTGAAGGGTTAGACAAAGTTATCCAAAAAACTTCTTGTTTTTCCATCTTTCCATGATTTAGGAGTCCATATCCTCTCTCCTATAGGCTAAACATCTCTATTTTCCTTAACAGTTTCTAATAGTGATTTCCAGAGCCCTCCTTTCCTATCAACACACTTTATTTTGTTGGTTTTTTTAAAAAAATGTATGATGCCCAGAACTGGGCAAAAGGTGAAGAAAGGATAGGGCACGAAAAGGTTGGAATAGAGGGACTTAGACTAAAAACAGAGCCTAAAAATGAAATGGTAGAGAGAGGCAGCAGGGAAAATGGGCAGGGGACAGCATCTGAAGGAGAAGTTGCCTGGTGGGACAGAGCTCCTTGACTTCTCTCCCTGGGATGGGAGGATGGTCCCCTGCATGGTTTGGGGGACAGTGATGGGAACTGAGTTTGTAGTTGGCCACAAGCATTTGGTGGCCCCGTCAGTCCTTCCTTCCACCTTTTCTATCCCTAGGCTATAGGACCCTCCTTCTCATAGCTGAGATTGGGGGAGGGGTATTGACAAAAGTCAGCTCAGGATGGGAAGGGAGGCTGCACTGAGCCGGGTCCCTGTCCAGGAGGCAGAAGCAGCCATCACAGTGGGAGGGAGCAGCAAGCCAACAGCTGAGTGAGACAAGGCCTGGGTTATTTTTTTTCCATTTTGTTGGCATGTGGGTGGATTTTTCTCCTTTTTTCTTCTCTCCTGCTCTCTGCCGTTTCCACAGAGATGTGGGAGTTTGCAAATTTGTCTCCGTGGAAGAGAGAGGCAAGAGCTGATCTGGGGGGTCCTTGTCAGGGACCAGGAGAGCACCAAAGGACACCGCAGTTCTGGTAGCAAGAAACAAGGACCTATTTCCCTGATGATATCACTGGAGCAAGGAAGGCTCTCAGTCTCTTTTCCTCTTAAGGATGCAGGGATTCCTTCTCACCTCTGCTCGGCTCTTGACTCTCAAATCCATCCCACCTGGTAATTGCAAAATCCTGTTTCTTTCCTTGCTCTGCAATGCCAAATGCCTTTTCCTTAGGGCCCTGAACAAACTATAGGCACACCTGAGACTCATGCCCAGAGGCTGCTCTCCTCCCCAGTACCTCTGGGGGGTTGGGGGTGTGAGGCCAAGGAACTTTCCTTTTTTTTTCCAGTTACATATTTAAAGCATTAAAAAATAATGCAGTACTTATAGCACATGCTAAGTGTCAGATAAGTGTTTCAGGGAAAGCTTTCTGAAATGATTGAGAGGTGGGTAGTTTAGGAAAGGCTTCCTGGAGGATATGGGACCTAGACAAACTAACAAAGCAGGCAAGGGCATGCCAGGCAGTGGCAGGGAGTCTGGACATGTACCTGCTGATCCCACTTCTGCTATAAATTTGTAATGTGATGTTGAACAAGGAATTTACTTCTCTTGGGCTTTCTTTTCTCATCTGGAAATCAAGCTGGATATTTAAAGCTCTACAGATCTCTGGAACCTGAATCCTGATTCCTGGCCTTGGGGGTTTTGAACCATCTAATGAGATCATGTGTATGCACAGTGCATCGAACACCATCAAGGAGTAGGATGACCAACTGTTACTGTTTACCTGGGACTCAGACGTTCCCTGGGAAGTGGAACTTGGGTGGTGAAACAGTCCCCCGGGCAAACTGGGATGGTCAGTCTCCCTAACAAGGACCACATCCACTACTTGTTATTATGATCATGATCATGATCTTTATCATTATCATTATTACCACTAGAGGGCAACACTCTCTTACGCCTGGGAGTAGGTCTTCCCCCACCCAATAGGTGCAGAACTGCCCCCTCATTCCAGGACCAGCCAATCCTGTGGATGTTTCTCCTATAGAGAACATCACTGAGGAACAGATGTCTCTGTGGATTTTGAATCCCAGGAGCGTCCTTTTGGTCTTACCAACCCCATCTGGTCAGATTTTGCCAATTGTGCCTGGTTCTCAGATGCCTAGTCTGTCCCACTGTGGCAGAACTACCCTGCTTCTCTGGGTAATGGGGAAATAGATGCTACACACAGCTTCGGTTTGTCAGAACACAAGAGACACTTTCTTTTCTTCCTCCCTTCTTTCCTCTTTCTTTCTTTCTTTCTTTCTTTCTTTCTTTCTTTCTTTCCTTCTTTCTATCTCTACACCTAATGTGAGGGCTTGAACTCACAACCCCAAGATCAAGAGTCCCATGCTCTACTAACTGAGCCAGCCAGGCGCCCTCAACAGGCACCTTCTCAAGGCTATGCTGTTGGCCCCCTGCTTTGATTATCTGGCAGTGTACATACTCTACAATGCCAGATCCGTTGATGCAAGAGCTGGCTTCCTCCCTCCTACGGAATTGATTTCTGTATTACCTTCTATCCCTTATCACGTTGAATTGTAGTTATAATTGATCTATCTGTATACTCCATTAGATTGTTGATTCATGTATTCAACAAACACGGATTGCTTATTGCTTACTTACCGTGTCCCAGGCTTTTTGCCAGACTCGTGGTACAGTGGGGAGCAAAACAGACGGAGTATCTGCCCTTGTAGAGCTAACAGTCTACTGAAGGAGGCAGGGGGAAAGCAAACAAAGAACCGCACAAATCAATACGTAATTACATACTTGCTAAGTTCAAGGAAGGAGAACGACTCCCTGAAAGCGTGTATCAGAGGGATCTGCCTCATCCAGGAGTGAGAGATGGTGCTGCTGAGTAACTGACATTTGAACTAAGATCTGAAGGCTGAATAGGCGGTAAGTAGGCAAAGGCAGCAAAAAGAGCTTTTCCATGCCAAAAGAACAGCAGGTGTTCAGGGCCCAAGAGGGGAAGAGCCCAGCTCTCAGGAGGAACTATTTGCTCCTTGAGGGCACAGCCTGCCTCTTGTTCATCTCTTGCTATAGCTCCAGGCTTGGCACACGGATATGCCAAATCAATGTCTGTTGAATGGAATTGGATAAAATTTTTGTTATGGAAAGCATCGTGGGCTGGGGGTGAGGGTGTCAAAAGACCTAGCTTCTGCTTCCAGCTGTTCTGGGCAATTCAGTTCAATTTTCTAAAGATTTCCTGTGCATTCACTATGTGCAGGGACTTGTGGCCAGGTCCAGTTGGGGGATTAAAAGGTAAACAAAAAAAGGTCTCTGCCCTTCAGCAGCGCATGGTCGGTGAAGTGGCTGACAGGTAGACAGGCCCCTTCCACTCTCTGGGCCTCTTTCTCTCCAGTTCTAAAATGAGGGGTTGGGATTATATCACCTCTAAGTCTCCTTCCAGCTCTAACAGTCTTGATGTGCTCTTTCCTGAATAACAGCAGTGGGAGCAATGGAGCTGATGTTTTCATTTCTCCTGCCGCATAGGAGTCACATGGAATAGGACTGGGGAAATGCAGCCTGGGATTCTGTTTCTGGACCACTCTCCCCTTTGCAAGCATCTCAGAAGCAGTTAGGGTTTGCTGCTTTTAACTAGAATGTTCTAGCATTTGATGAACTTCAGTTTCTTTCTTTCCTGTCTCCTTTCCCCACTTGGCCCCCCTCTCTCCTGTCTTCTTTTCTACACCTAGAGCTGCATTTTGCATCTATTAGGACTGGAAATGGCCTTTAAAATCATGTTATCCAACCCCTCCATCCAATGTTTCCATTCGCTCTGCAACAGACCCTCAGAATTAGGCTGTCCAGCCACTATTTGAGGACCTCCAGCAATGAACTCACCATTTTTACTAAGCTTTGCCTGTAAGAGGTTTGTTTTCTCAGGGAATTTGTCTCTCTGTAATTTTCACCCATTACTTCTGGTTGTGCCCTTTGGAGCTAAGCATAATAATTTCACCACATTGCCCTCTTGACAGCCTGCTCGATATTTGAAGCCAGTAATCATGTCTTCATAAGCCTGCTCTCTTCTAGGCCAAATATCATCTGTTCCTTCAAATGTTCTTTGCTAGTTCAAATCCCCTTTGCATCTGTAAATATAGTTTAGTTTATGTAAGATTTATATCCCGCCTACTTTAAAGAGGATATTAGGAGGCTCATCGGTTACAACATGAAAGAAAGACAATTAGGGATAAAAATGTGGAAGAAAACAGACCAGAGACCATGTAAAGGAAGCACGAATAGATGTTGCCAGGTACCTAAAATGAACTGGATTATAATTGGACTCTGAATTTGGCTCAAAGTTTTATGGCAGCTAGGACAAATTTGGAAACACATTGGGTTATGTGGTTTTATGTTCTGACAGGATCAAGCTTACAAATCATCTTCAGAGAGAAAATTTTTCCTGAAACAAAACTCCAGACTAGCCTATTCGGAGTGCCTTCTGTTAGACTGTTCAGGAGTGACAGGTACTTTGGATAAATCTTGCCCCTTCCCCCAATAGGGGAAAGAAGGCTGGAAGGATGATTAACTAATTAGCTAAATGCTGTCTCAGTTTTAAGCACCGATATCTCTTTAGGGAACCCCACAGAGATGAGAGACTTCCTTTTCCTTTCCTTTTTCATTCTCCTATGCTCCTTGAAGATGGTCACTTTCCTACCATTCTGCTCTTTAAAGTCTGCAATGTTAAGACTCTTTGGGACACCAGACCTCAGGAACTAGCCCAAGTAAGGAATTGCAGCCTAGCGATCGCACAGCAAAAATGTGCAAATCATTTCTCTTGGGTCCTCAGTGTTCTCATGTGAAAAATGAATTAATCTCTTTGGTCACTTCAACTCTGATGTTGTGGACTGTAAACTTTTTTAAAGTTATTTTTTAACATTTATTTGTTTTTGAGAGAGAGAGAGAGAGAATGGGGGAAGGGCAGAGAGAGAAGGACACAAAGGATCTGAAGCAGGCTCTGCACTGTGAGCACAGAGCCTGATGCGGGACTCGAACTCATGAACTGTGAGATCATGACCTGAGCTGAAATCAAGAGTTGGATGCTTAACCAACTGAGACACCCAGGTGCCCCTGGACTGTAAACTATTTGATGGAAAAACCAATGATTTGATGGAAAAACCAATGATTGTTTTTTTTTTTTTTTTTAATTTTGATTTTCCTGTTTCATGTCTGGCAGCTAACCAGTATAACAGAAGATCTGTTTATGGACAGAGCTGTGAGAACCCAATAGGAAAAACCAATTTGAACAGATGCCACCTTTGCATCTGAAGAAAATATTTCCTGGCTTTCATTATCATGACGAGTTCTTGTTGACTGGCTACTGGCAGTGGTGAGATGTGGTTTTCAGGGTTCTTTCCTGCTCAAGCTCCATATTCCTTGGCAAAGCCAGCTCTAGGGTAAGGGGAATTGGAACAATCACACCAGGGGTTGAGGCTTCTTGGAAATGACTCTGGGAGCCAGCAGGCAAGGGGAAAAAAGGGTAGTACCACAGTCTCTGCTAAACAACAACGAACCAACACAAAACTCACCTTGTAGTGTGTATTATTTGGTACATATAATATCCATGTGGACCCCCTCCCTGCCTACCATGTTGCTCTCGCTCAAAAATATTCCATGATTTTTCATTGCCTATAAGAAAAGGTCCAGATGTTTCAGCTTGGCAATGGAGCCTTCTCCAAGCTAAATCAAGCCATGTCTTCCCACTACCTCCTATCCCTTACAACACACACACACACACACACACACACACACACACACACACACACACACCTGCTCGTGCACGCATCTCTTGTGCTCTCTTCAACCAAACTGTGTGTGGTTCCCTAAATACACACTGTTTTACTGACTACTCGTTTCCTCCCACCACACGTGGTTCCCTTCAACAGGTATTTCTCCGCTCTACCACTTCCACCTGTTGAAATCCTAAGCTCAGTTCAAACAACTTCATATTCATAAAGACCTCCCAGCACCCCAGTCCTGGTGCCTCCACTCTGGCACTTTACACATTGTCTTGTTGGTCCTGTTTGTGACTTAGGGTCATAGCTCTCTGACTAGATGGGGAGCTCTCTGAGGCATAGGCTATGTCTGATTCACCCAGGGCTCTCTGTCATCCTTTCCGGTGTTGTCTTTCTCCAGAGCATCTATCATCATCTGTGTTAGTCTCCTGGGGCTGCCATAACAAACTACCACAAATTGGGTGACTTAAAACAATGGAAATTTAATTTCTCACAGTTCTGAGGGCTAGAAGTTAGAAATCAAGGTGTTGCCAGGGCCATGTTCTCTCTGAAGTCTCTAGGGAAGAATCCCTCCTTGTTTCCTCCCACCTTCTTGTGGTTGCTGGCAATCCTTGGCATTCCTTGGCTTGTAGACTCCAATCTCTACCTCTTTCTTCGCAGGTCATTCTCCTCGTGTGTGTGTGTGTGTGTGTGTGTGTGTGTGTGTGTGTCTATGTCCAAATTTCCCTTTTCTTATAAGGACACCAGTCATTGGATTAGGGCACACACTAAAAGAGTATGACCTCGCCTTAACTTGATTACATCTGCAAAGACCTTTATTTCCAAATAAGATCGCAGTCACAAGGCGGGCCTCAAGTTTTGAGGGGATACTATTCAATCTAGTACACTATCCAACATGCTCTCTATATTTTTTGTTTATTGTCTCTCTGTCTAACCCACCAGAATGTCAGCTCCATGAGGTTAGGGATTGTTGTCTACTTTGTTCATTGCTATATCCTCAGCATCTAGAATAGTGCTTGACACGTGGCAGACATGCAATAAGTATTTTGTGAATGAACCTTTGTACCCATTTTCCCTATACCCCACAGGGAATCTGAATGGGAGAAGCAAGGATAAAGATGATAATGCAGGTATTGCCTAGAACATAATAAATATTCTGTAAGTGATCACTGGATACATAGAAGTATTTGATGCGTGTGTTAATTTAACACTTATGGGTACCTTTTTTATATAAAGTACTGAGGAAAGGTACAAAGAAGCGAGATGGAAACATCTGAGCATCCAGGCTATGCCTCTGGGCAAGTCAATTCAACCTCTGGGTTTCCCTACCTGTAACATGGGACTAATAGCACTGCCTACCTCATTGGATTGTCATGAGGAGTAAGTGAGCTCATACATGTAAAATGCCTAGCACAGTGCCTGGCACATGGTAAGCTCCATAGATGTGTTAGTTATCATTACTGTAGTTGCTGTTATGTGCTATACTCTGTGCAAGGTATATGGGTTTTTTTTTAACCAGCTTTATTGAGATAAAATTCACATATCATAAAATTCTCCCTTTAAAAATGTACAGTTCAGTGATTTTTAATTAACAGAGCTGTGCAACCATCACCACAATCTAATTTTAGAATGTTTTCATTCTCCCTCCAAAAAAACCCCATACCTGTTATCAGTCACTCCTCTTTCCCCAACACATGCCTGGCAACCACCACTGTGCTTTTTGTCTCCATGAATTTGCCTATTCTGGAATTTTATATAAGTGAAATCATAATATGTGGCCTTTTGTGTCTCATGGAGTATAACACAGCAAAATGTTTTTAAGGTTCATCCATGTTTTAGCATGGATCAGTACTTTATTCCTTTTTATGGCTGAATAATACTCCATTGTGTGGATACACCATATTTTGTTTGCCCATTCATCATTAGATGAACATTTGTTTCTATGTTTTGGCTATTATGAATAATGCTGCTATGAATATTCATGTGGAAGTTTTTGTGTGGACATATGTTTTCATTTCTCTTGGGTATACACCTAGGAGTAGGATTCCTGGGTCATATGGTAACTCTATGTTTAACATTTGAGGAAAATTTCAAACTGTTTTCCAAAGTGACCACACCATTTTACATCCCAACCAGCAGTGAATGAAGGTTCCAATTTCTCCGCATGCTCACCAATACTTCTGTCTGTCCTTTTCATTTTACCTGCCATAATGGGTGTGAAGTGATGTGTGTGTGTGTGTGTGTGTGTGTGTGTGTGTGTGTAAAGAAGCTGATGTCTATTTTTCGACAACTTTATTTCCATTTTTTGTTTAAGAGCCTGTGGAAGAACAGTTTAAGACCACCACTAGTTGTTCCTATCCATTCAGTGGGAGCTTCAGACCAGTCTTCAGCGGTGGGCTGAGCACTCCAGTCTTCAATAGGGAACTACTGGAAAGGCACTGAGGGCATATGTACACCTTCAGACCAGTCTGTGATCTTGAGTTGAGTAACAGTAAACCCAGGAGCTGGAGCGCTAAATTCACCTTGAAATTCCTCCTTAGACAGCCTTTTCAGCAGTGGCCTGCTCTTCCTTTTCAATGTCTTCGGGATCTCTTCTAAACAGAGATCAGGTATGATCTCCCATGTATACTCATGGGAGATGATGCCACGTGTGCACACAAAGAACTTACTGGTCCAACAATCACCACAGCAGACCCACTAAGGTGCTCCCTTGTTGTTGCATGGGATTGCAATATCCACAGGGCACAGAGAAGAGTCTGTGTTACACAGAGCAATGGTAGGCAGGTTAACATAAGACACCTCTGTGACAGGCTGGTGGTCAGCCTGGGACCAGTAGTCATGGCTCCCGGGAGGCTGCCTTGATCTGTTTAGTGAAGCTTCCAGGAATGAGGTGGCCAGCAATAGGAGTGGCCCCAGTTTTCGGCCCTGGCAGAAAACTTTAGCACAGCTTGCTGGTCAGTATTCTGATATCAGCCGGGTTTTCAATGGCAACAATGGTAAAAGCCACCAGCAGAAGCTTCTCCTAGGTTCTCTTCAGATTTAAGATGTGGATGCCTTCACTTTTCCGTTTGTACATATACTGTTCCACTTGGAAGTCAAGATTGGAAGTCAAGGCTCGTGCCACCTAAGAGGGTTCCTGCTGCAAAGAATTTAAGGACAGCCCCCTCCTTCATCTGCAGGACCCCAAGGGCTCTGGAAATCATGAAAGTTTCCCTTTAGGTTATGACAGGAATCCAGAACACCACCTTGTGGGTAGCACAGAAAGCTCATTGTGTTTTTTTTTCTGGTTGTGGTTTTTGATCTGCATTTTGCTGGTGGTTAATGATGTTGAGCATCTTTTCATGAGCTTAAGGTCATTTGTACATCTTCTTTGGAGAAATGTCTCTTCGAATTCTTTGCCCATTCAAAACAAAATTGGGTTGTTTTGTTGTTGTTGGGCTGTAACAACAGTGGAGAGGGGGCTGGGGTTCTTTGCATATTATGAATACAAAACTCTTATCAGATATATCATTTGCAAATATTTTCTCCTATTCCCCGGGTTGTGTTTTCTGTGCCAAACGTTTTTACTTGCTTTTTTCCAAGACCACTCCTGTGAGGCAGGTGGTATTGATAGGGAAATGGAAGTTCAGAGAGGAGAAGGTGGAATTTAGATCCAGTTTTGTCTGACTGTAAAACATATGCTTTTTCCTCTACCTCAACTGCTCACAAAGATGAATGAAGACATGTTTCTGGCTTTAGGGAGCTCAGCCTGGCAGAGGACATAAAATAAGAACACAAACTGACATGCTATAACAAGAACACAAACCAATGCGCTATAAAGTAGGGTTCCACTTGTTCCACAAGTGCCACGAGAGAAGTGTAGAGAAGTGCAATTGGAGGTCCAGAGGAGAGAGAGCAAGCACTTCTGGCTAGAGAAATCAAGGTTGGCTTCAGGAAGGGGGCACTTAAGTCTTGAAGGATGGGTACAGTTTCATTGGATGAAGATGATGGACAAAATGGAGAAGAGCATCTCCAAAGGAGGATGGAAAGTGAGAGTTGAATGAATGAATGAAGCTTTGATCCTAAGATTGGCAGCAATGGGCAGTCCCAGAGCTTTTGGGATGGGATCCTGGGACTGCCTTGGTTGGAGGACCCAGAGACTGGCTAACCTTTGGGATCCTGGGGTTGACTGGGTTAGGGGATCTGGGTGCTGGCTTGGATGGAGAGTTTAGGAACTGGCTGGAGTGGGGGATGACTGTGATGTTGTGTGTGGGGGTAGGGGAGTGATGTTCCAGGGGCTGCCTGGGAAGGGGGAACTGTGTGTGGACTGCCTGGCTGGAGGGACACGGGGCTGGGTGGGATGGAGGAATGGTCAGGGGACTGGCTAGAATGAGAGATCCAGGGACTACCCGGGATGTGGGCGGGAGGAAGGTCGCCTGAGATAGGAGGCCCAGGTGTTGGATGGGATGGGGAATCTGACACTCGGGACTGGCAGACCCAGGGAATGGGGAATTCGTGGGATGCTCGGACCTGAAGGCTGCCTGCGATGGGGGTTCCTGGGAGGTCTTAGATGAGGATCTTGGGCTTAGAGGACCCGAGGTAGATATTGGAACGGACCGGGATGGAGGGCTTCGTCAGGCTGAAGACCTTGGTTAGGTGAAGACCCTGGGACCGGTGGAAGGGAGAGCTCTCCGGCAGCCTGCGATGGGGCTGACCCCGACCTGGCGCGGGTGTCTCGGGTCGGGTCCGGCTTCGGGCGCGGGTGGCGGCGGCAGG
>NW_024420031.1:169840-228408 GCF_014898765.1 Herpailurus yagouaroundi | reverse complement strand
CCTGAGCTGTGGCGGTGGCGGTGGCGGTGGCGGCGGCGGCAGCGGTAGCCTCAGCTCCTGCTCCCCGTGCCGCCGGCCCCAGCGCTGTCTCCCGGGCCCCCCCGGGCCCCCGGGCCCTCGAGCCCGGTGCGCGCCCTCGCGTCCCGCCGGCCCCCTCCCCCGGCTGGGCCCGGGGGAGGGTGGCGCCGTGAGCGAGCGGGGACCGGGCTCTCCTGCCCCTTCCCTTGCCCCTGGGCCGCCAGGATGGAGGCGGGGTCGGGGCCCCCGGGCGGTCCGGGATCCGAGAGCCCCAACCGGGCGGTGGAGTACCTGCTGGAGCTGAACAACATCATTGAGAGCCAGCAGCAGCTGCTGGAGACCCAGCGGCGGCGCATTGAAGAACTGGAGGGCCAGCTGGACCAGCTCACCCAGGAGAACCGCGACCTGAGGGAGGAGAGCCAGCTGCACCGCGGGGAGCTGCACCGGGACCCCCACGGCGCGCGGGATAGCCCCGGCCGCGAAAGCCAGTACCAGAACCTGCGCGAGACCCAGTTCCACCACCGCGAGCTGCGGGAGAGCCAGTTCCACCAGGCGGCCCGGGACGTGGGCTACCCGAACCGGGACGGCGCCTACCAGAACCGGGAGGCAGTGTATCGGGACAAGGAGCGGGACGCCCCCTACCCGCTCCAGGACACTACCGGCTACCCAGCCCGCGAGCGCGACGTGGCCCAGTGCCACCTGCACCACGAGAACCCAGCCCTGGGTCGCGAGCGTGGCGGGCGGGAGACCGTGCCAGCGCACCCGGGCCGCGAGAAGGAAGCCGGCTATTCAGCTGCGGTGGGCGTGGGGCCCCGGCCACCGCGGGAGCGGGGCCAGCTGAGCCGAGGCGCATCCAGGAGCTCCAGCCCCGGGGCCGGTGGCGGCCACAGCACCAGTACCAGCACCAGCCCGGCCACAACCCTCCAGAGAAAGTAAGGAATGTGTGTTTGTACCTCTCTCCCCCCTACCCCCTTCACCCCGGCTCTTCCCCTCCAGTTCCCTCTCCAACTTGTCCGGCTGATAAAGTAAGAAGCCAGTGCCTGATACCATGTCCTCCTCTCCCGTCCCAGACTGTCAGAGAAGCTCGGTCCTGCTCAAGCAGCCGACACCCCACCCCTTCTCCGGCCACCCCAGCCTGGCTTGGCCAGATGAGTGCAGGTGTCTCTTCTTTCTCAAAACCGTGGCCAGTGAGGGCCTACAGCAGTCATCACCCCTCTACTTCTTCACCCCCTAGCTGTACCCTTACCAGAGGATGGCTTTTCATTTATTTCTTTATTTTGGATGTGCTGCTTGGGATTTTTATTATCTGTGACATTGTCACCTCAGAGCCCCAAGGGAAAGAAAGCCCCGGTGGGGGGCCCCCCCCCCCACTTTGGGTCTCCTCTGCAGGTCCTGAGTGTAGGCCTGATCTTGTCTCCTCTGGTGGCCTCAGCTCCATCGTTTCCCAGAGAGGCAGGTGGGGACTAGAATGGCTGCTGGAGGCTGAGACATCCCTCTGATGGGAACCGCAGCACATCCTGGCCAGGGGAGCAAAGATGGGGGAGCAAAGATGGAGGCCAGGCCCTTGGCTAGTTCCTCAAAGAGCACCCCCACTCCACCCTCAAGAAAAACACCACCCAATTAAAGAGCTCCCAGGAAGGGAAGCCTACAGATCTTCTCTCTTGTTGGATCAGTGCCAGTTTCTTTGCTGGTGTCCGTGTGTCTGCCTATTTGGGACACCTTGGGTTGGTGGGACATGGGCTGGGTCCACTTCTTCCATGCAGATACTACTGTGAGCTGGTCAGGATAAATGTCAGGCTAAGAGAGTCAAGGGCATGCAGGCTCACAGGGCTGCCCTAAAGGCCCCCTGATTTCTCTTTTGCTGTATTGGAAAGAACAGCACTGAACTGGGAGTTAGGACACCTGGGTTCCCCTTCCAGCTGTGCTGCAGATTGACTTTGTGACCTTGACTGACTCCCTTCCTCTCTCAGGCCATCAGTTCCCCCCATATCTTGTCTTCCTTGAATGCTCTTTAAGACCCCCCAGCTTAGATTTGATGGTTCTGTGACTAATCCAGCCACACTACCGAGCAAGTCTGAAGTCCTCTAGCGAATGGACAGCCTTCCCCCTCCTCTCACTGCTCAGCTGGTCCTACCATGTGCCACAACCAGTGGAGTGTCTCTTGGAGGCTGGGCTGGGGGTGGGGAAGCCTTCTGCCTCAGGAAATCTGCTGGGAGACAGCTCTCTGCAACTCCCCCGTGGTGAGGCAGCAGGCTGGGGTGCTGGGTTGAGATGGCTGGGCCCCAGGAGCAGCAGCTGCAGCTTGAGGCCTCGGCTGGGCTCCACTGCAGTGCACCCTCAGCTGAGTTTCGGTGTGGACTGCCTCAGAGTAGTCCCGGGGCCAGGGAGATGGGTTCTCCTGTCCAGGCGTGGTTGCTGGGAGCCCATTCCCAGTGGACCGACTGTGTGCAACTTGGGGCCCCACCCTGGAGGAAGGGTCCAGATCAACCAAGCAGAGCTGTTTCAGGAGAGGGCTACGGTGGGTGGGAGCAGGAGACTGGAGCCTGCTGTGGTCCTTGAGCCTGACTGTGGAAGACTTTTCTGGAGTGGTCAGGCCTATGACAGAGGAAAGAGGCTCATTATGTGTGGCTCCAGAGAGCAGAGCCAGGAGCGGTGGGAAATTTGGGGGTAAATCAGGGAGAACTTTCCAACCTGGCTGCCTGGTGATGCAGAGGACTGAGTCAAGAGGTGGGGGTGGGAGCTGGGTGGACTTGTCCGGCAGAGGCCCAGTGGGTGTCGGGAAGAGCTGGAAAAAGCACCATTCCTGAATTGGGTGTAAAGCCCAATGAAGTGACCTGGGTCTTCCCCGATACCAGGATTTCATTACCCTCAGATTCTCCATCCTGCAGACGTGGATCTCTTGGCTGGCTGGAAGCCCATTTGCTCTTGAGCTCTGTGCTTCTGCCATCCGCACAGGCCTGCCTCTCAGTCTATCCCTCTTTTGTGCACCCTCCAGGCTGTTTGTCGGATTTCTTTGCCTCACATTTCCTACTGGAGGGGGTTTAGATAGTGCTTTGAATTTCTCCTAGCCACATATTAAATATTTGCACATCAGTTATTGCCTCTTTTGGGCCTCACCACAGGTTCTGGTGAGCATTAGCAACTCCATTTGAGAGATGGGGAAACTGAGGCCCCAAGATGAAAGGCTTTTGCCCAAGGTTACGCTGCTAGTTCCTAATGGAGCTGGGACTAGAACCCACATCCACCTGTGTCTGAGACCTGTCATTTTTCCACTAGAGCTTTCCAACCCACATGAGTCTCCTGGCTTCAGGACCTGGCCAGGTCCCAAACTTGGAGAGGCCAGGCAAGCCTTAGGTATCTATAGGATTGGAGCAGGAGGAGCTGACTCTGGGATGAGTGGCAGAGTCAAGGGGCAGGAGTGTGGGGGAGAAGGCTGTGTCTCCCTCCTTTCTACTCTTCCTCCCAGCCAAGCATCCAGAGGGCTTGTTCATGCAGTAACCATTGCTGCCACCACAGCTGCTGAAGAGACTCCCTTGCCAGGCCTGTTCTGGGTTTGTAAGGAGTGGGTGAGAAGACTGCTGCTGGAAGCCAGGGCAGGCAAGGTGGGAGTTTAGCGGCAGAGGCTGCAGCACTGGGGGTGGATCGGTAGAGCAGGTACAGGCTAGGCGTTCCTGGTCCCCAGGCTCCCTCTGGTGGAGGAAGAGGGGAGAGATGGGCCTGGGCCCCAGCTGCCTCTTGTTGAGGGCCCCTTGTGCCTAGGGACTTATTTAGTTCTCCCAACGACCCTGTGCGTCAGGCACCGCAGTCCACATTTTACAGCCGAAGAAACCGAGGGGCTCAGAGAAGTGAAGTGACACACCAGAGGTCACTGGCCCTAAGACAGACTCTTCATCCTGTGAACTTTCCCTCTACTGCGGTTGCTAGCGGCTGTCATGTCCACCCCCACCTATGTCATACCCCCAGGATTCCAACATCCTCCCGCACTGTCTCTTCTGGACGGGTTCCCGGATGCCAGTATGCCTTCTGCTGTGCTCTGGGTGTGGCCTTCTTAGTGCAGCAGAGCACGAGATGAGGCTCAACCTCCTTCTGCCCCCTGGTCTTCTGTATGTGAGGGCTTTGCTTGCTTGCTTGTTTGTAGCTGCTGGTTTCCACCAGTGTTCAGGTCTTTTTTCCCTGGAATTGTTCCCCTCAACCCCCAGATGATTAGAGAAGAGTTCTGCTTTCGTTGTTGATCTTGACCTGGCCCCCCTTGCAGTTCTGGCGCCTGGAATGATTTACGGGTGTGCTGGGGGCCACTGCTGAGTTGCTCCACACTGAAGAGAGCGGTATTTCCCACGCTTTGTGCATGGGCCCAGCTCCGGCTCTGCCGTACGTGGTGGTGGGGTGAAGCTGGTTTGGTGGTAACTCTCCACCCACCACTCCCCCCCACACACACACCCTCACCCACCCTGCAAGCTGGTCCACATTGGGGGGCAGCAACCAGAATGCCTGGCCTGGTGTTCTTGACAGCCAGGGCAATGCGTGGTCTGCTGCTTGGCTGCTGGGCTGTGTCAGTGTTCTCCCTGCAGGGGCTGAGGGCACTGGGAAGGGGGGGGGGGGAGAGTGAGCCCAAGGGAGGGGCCCCGGGGAAGTCTGTCTCCTTTGGGCTCTCAGGTACTTTTCCGGGGGGGGGGGTTTTTCCCTCTTCCCAGGGGGGGAAGCCCTCTATTCCCCCCCCCCCCCGTGTTGAGAGCATTATACTTGTGTGGGAGGAAATGATAATGTTGAGTTGAATGAGAATTAGAGGAGTCTTGCTTCTCCGTCTAGATCTGGGGCAAGAATGGGGTTGTTGTCATACACAAACATTTCTTGGCTGCATGCACAGAGCAGGAGGGGCCACCAGGCTGAGCAAACACCATGCTCTCTGCGCTTGAGGAGCCCCCTCCTCCTTGCGGGAGCTGCAGGGCTCCAGGCTCAGCCCACCATCGTGACAGTGCTCTGGACAAAACAAGTGGCAAGGGTGGTGGAGTGTGGAAGTTCTCAGAGGAAGGATCAGGGTAGGCCAGGCCACTGGTTGGGGACCCTGCTCAAGGGCTTCAAAGAGAGTGGGTGTCTCCTGGGGTCCAATGGGGGCCTAGGTGGGAGGAAGACTGGACTGAGGCTTACCCTCTGCTACTCTTTCATCTCACCCACCCCTGCCTACTGTGGCCTCTGAATCTGCTGAGAGCATAGTAAAGGCCTGGAGCATGGAGAAGAGGCCACACATGTGCTGAGTGAGTCTCAGCCTTCTGTGTGCCAGGCACCACCCTCTGTGGCTTTATGTAATAATAGCTAACATTTTTTTTTTTTACTGCATTTACTGTGTGCCAAGCACTATTTGTTCTGAGTGCTTTCCATGTATTAATTCATTCAATCTCCACATGAATCTTTTGATGTAGATATTGTTATTAAATCCATTTTACAGATGAGGCAACTGAGGCCCGGGAAGGTTGGTTAACTTACCCAAGGTCACTCAATAATAAGCAGGAGAATTGAGAAGGAGCTACAAGGAGCACAAGTAGCCAGGCTCCAGAGTCCATCTGCAGCGTTCTTACCCACCATGCAGTACTACTGCCTCTTATCTCATTTGCAGAGTCCCTGCCAGGTGGGTGTTAGTATTATCTTCATTTTTCAGACAGGGAAACAAGGATCAGAGAGGTGCAGTGACCTGCCTGAGGTTACACAACTGCATGGGGCCCAGAACTGTCGGGCTTGAGACTGTGGTACACCACTGCCTCCCGCAGGCAAGGTGTAAAGATGTTAGAGACACTCCAGGCATGGCTCTGGGCTTCCCCCAGCAGAGCTCCCAAGACCACTGCTCCAGTCAGGGTCCGTCTCCTGACTGCTTCCTGAAGTTTTGCCATAGTCTTCTCTAACAGATGCCTCTCCTGCTCTTGTTCCATCAAGCCTCTGACGAGATGCAGCCTGGCCAAGCTTTCTGCAGGGCTCCAGTGGTTCCACTCTGTCTTTGGCCTGCAGGAGAACGTTCAGACTCCTCCATCTGCCATGCATAGTCCTCTTAGCATCGGCACCTGACTTCCCTTTCTCCCCTCATCTTTTGACAGTCCACTTCCCACAGACCGTGCCCCAGCCAGAAGGGCCTGTGCACCCCAGTGTTAGCCCACTCAGCCTTCTGATAGCCTCGGGGTCTTTGCTGATGCTGGTTCCTCCTCCTGGGCTGCTCCATATAGTTCCCACGCTGAGCTGAGCTGTCATCTCTCCTGTGTCTATTTGCTGGTCTACCCCTGGCCCTTGAAATGAGCACTTTCTCTCTTTTTAAGTTTCTTTTCTTTCCTTTATTTTTTTGAGAGATAGAGAGCAAGCAGGGGAGGAGCAGAGAGAGGGAGACAGAATCCCAGGCAGGCTCCGTGCCATCAGCATGGAGCCTGATGTGGGGCTCGAACCCACAAACCATGAGGTCATAACCTGAGCCATAATCAACGGTCGGTGGCTTAACCAACTGAGCCACCCAGGCGCCCCTCTCTCTTTTTATACCTTTATGGTTATTTGTTTACATCTTGTATCCTCTCTACTAGATTGAGAGCCCCTACAGATTGACATTTAAGTGACATGTATCAAGAGCATGTTGTGTTGGTCCCTATGGTAGGTGCTCTGGGCATGAGTGACAGAGCCAGCAGCTTGGAAACACACAGCACAGCACGTAGTAGCTGCTCAGTAAATGTTGAATAAACAAATGAATGTCAGATTAAGCCTTGGTGCACTAATGGCTAGAGGTGCCTAAGTTTTTCTTCATTCTAGGGCCCCCCATAGAGAGATATCTCCACTTCAGAATTCTGTTGCCTCCTGCCTTGCTTTCTCCTCATGCTCCCAGGAGTTGTTTGGCCTCTACTCTGGGCTTTTCACACTTACCAGCCTTCCAGTTTGTGGGATATCAGGGTAGCAGAATCAGAGGAAACTTTGGAGACATTTAGGCCTGTCTATTCATCATTACCTCTCCCTCCCATGCTATGGCCATATCATACCATGGTCTTGACCCTCAGTGCAAGATCTTCTGTTCTGAAAGGAGCAAAGAGACATGCGTAGGACTCGTATGCAGCCTGCCCAGTTTAGTGGAAAACTACTTATTTATCCAACAAGTCTCTGTTGGGGCTCAGACCCTGGGCCGGGTGTGGTGTCTCAAATCATAATAAGACACAGCCCCTTTGGCTCACTCCCTGGCTGTATTCCCTGGCAGAATGATAAACACGGGTCATGGGGGAGAACGATAAATAAATGACTTATTTCCACTTTTGAGATAACTCATTTAGGGCAAGGTAATTTGCTAGTTACTCTAACTTTCTCATGGAAGTTATTTGATCTCTCTCCAGGCATCCATGTTGAAAGCATTTATGTAGGGAAGCCTGTTATCAAGCACTTAAGAGCTGAAGCTCTTTGGGGCCTCTGTATTCACGGAAAGCGCAGTGCCGTGGAAGGGGGACTCTCTGTGACTCTAGGCAAGTCACTTAACTTTCAGAGCCTCGGTTTTCTCAAGTTGCAAATGGGGATAAAACTATATTTTCTGATATATAAGATTCAGATTCATGTTGCACCCCACCTCCCCAATGTATCAAAAATTTTCCTGTCTACCTAACACAGTAGTCAAGGAAGGTTCTGGTCAGGATGGAAAGCTGAGAGACAAGGATGGAAAATAGTCTGTGGGGTTGCCCTGCCCCCTAGAGGTGGAATGTAGCAAACCAGACAAGTCAGCCAAGATCCACACATCACATCCTTTTCAAAACAAAGATAACAAGCCAGAGCTACGTGGGCTGATCAGGATGATTCCTCTAACATTTTAAGAAGGAAAGTTTGTTTTTATTTTATCACAATTTAATCACAATTATCACCTGATATGTGCCACTTCTCCAGTATCAATGCCTGTCTTTTTAGCTATGTGATTTTTATACCCTTTTAAAGGGATAATATGACTATATATCTGGGCCTTGTGATTTCCTACTGGAATCCAGGATGCTGTATTTGCCTTTATAAAACCAATTATTTTCCTCTATATAACCACTTTAGAATTATTGTCATCATATCTGTGATTAAAAGTACCTACATGTTCCTTCCCTAAAATTCCCTTGTAAAACTGGGAGGCACTTGTACATCTGATATGCTGGCCAGTTCATAAATAACCCATATTCTCATGATTGTTGTAAAAATTGAGTAAGATGACATATGTGAAGTATTCAGCACATAGTGTATGTTTAGTTGGTGATAGGCATTGTTGTTATTATTTTTAAAAGTTTTTTAATGTTTATTTTTGAGAGTGAGCACAAGTGGGGGAGGGGCAGAGAGAGGGAGAGAGGGAGACACAGAATCCGAAGCAGGCTCCAGGCTCTGAGCTGTCAGCACAGAGCCTGACACAGGGCTCGAACTCATGAACCATGAGATCATGACCTGAGCCAAAGTCAGAAGCTTAACCGACTGAGCCACCCAGCTGCCCTGAGGCATTGTTATTATTAATAATTTTGCAAAACTCTGTGCTGGGGAGGAGCCAGAGGGACAGGCCATGTGGGAGCTCACCACACTTCTGAAAGAGAGGTCAGTCCAGTGAATATTGTGTGCCTAGGACGTGCCATTCCTTGTACTGCTGCAGGCAGGGAGTTCTGTGATTAATGTTATACAGTTCCTGGCTTCAGGGCATTCACAGTTGGGCAGAGAAGATGAATGTGATGCGGTTTCCTGTATGCTGTGCCGGGGGGGGGGGAGCACAGGGCTCTGTGGGTGCCCAAAGGAGGGACATCTACCTAGACTGTCGGGGAGAGCTTCCTGGAGGAGGTGTTGCCTGAGCTGAGGCCTGGAGGATGAGTAGGAGTTAGCACGGTGAAGCAGGACAGTGTGTGGCTTGGAAGAAATGGAGAACAAAAGGGAGACTAAGGCAGAGGGGCCAGCATGAGTGAATGAACAGAGGCATGGAACCAGCAGGGTGTGTTGGGGGGCGGAGCACTTTTATTAGGTCAGTACAAACTAAAGCACAAACTGAGGCAGGAAAGGTCTGGAGAAGAGTCTGAAGAGTCAGCCATCCCATATCAGGAGGACACTTGACTAGCAGGATAAGGAGCTTTATTATGTTGGGAATTGGGAGCCAAGATCGGGTTTTAGGTTGGGGCAAGAGGTCCTTATTATAGAGAATGGGGAGATGTGTTGAGAGGCATGTTTTGGAGAGATCCCACTAGTGGACAGTTTGGAAGACAGATTGGAGGGCACCCAGTGAGAAGGCGAGTGTGACAGTCTAGATGAGAGATGATAAGGCCTCAGCTTGGGTAGTGGGGAGTAGAGATACTCTGTTGGAGGAGAGTGACAACACATTGACAAGTGCTGTGACAGAGGGGCATGCAGCCTACTGTGGGGACACAGAGGAGTGGCAGCCATTCATGATGAGCAGGATTTTAATAATACCAGCATAAAAGCCAAGAAACTTCAAGCTAGAAGGGTCCTTAAAAATCATCCAGCTCAAGCTGTTCATTTTACAGATGAGAAGACTGAGGCCCAGAGAGAAAGGGCTTGTATGAGGCTGCTCAATGTATGAGCAGAACAGCTCTGACTAGAAAAGTCACTCTAGGGGCTCCTGGGTGGCTCAGTTGGTTAAGCGTCTGACTTTGGCTCAGGTTGTGATGTTGTGGTTCATGGGTTTGAGCCCTGTGACAGGCTCTGTACTGACAGTCAGAGCCTGGAGTCTGCTTCAGATTCTGTGTCTCCCTCTCTCTCTGCCCCTCCCCTGCTGATGCTCTGTCTCTCTCTCAAAAATAAATAAGCATTAAAAAAATATTTTTTTAAAAGAAAAGTCACTCTACTGTTAATGCCAGTGTTTAAAGTACTGTTCCTTAGATGTGCTATTTTATGCTTTAAAAGCCTGTGAAGATTATAGGGATCATTATCTTTGGGTCCTGCTGATGAGAAAACTGGAGCTCGAGGAGGCTTGGAGACTTGCTGGGGAGGAAGCCGTGAAGAGGAGGGATCACCTAAATAAAGGATCTCTTGCTTTGATGGCAGACAGACCCTCTGCTCTGTCTAGTTCAGCCCCTCAGAAATCAGATCTCCTAGATTCATAGCTGGGGACTAGACCCAGATTTCACTTCCTCCACCCAGGCCCACCATTTTTTCTGCTGCTTTTTACCCTAGGAGTCCTCATTTAATGTAACTGAGGCAGCTCACAGGCAGTTTTTGCCCTGAGAGCTAGGCCTGTCATCCCCCCTTTTTCTATTTTTGTGGAAGAGGGCGGGCTTATGTCTGTCAGCACTTGTGTGCCCATCGCCTTGGGCAGAGTGTCTCCAGCCTGGATGCCTTTGTTATGAGTCCCCATGGTATGATACACAAAGAAGGAGCTTTGGAGACAGACAGACCTAACTTTGTTTTTGTTTTGTTTTGTTCTGAGTATAGTGACACACAATGTTACATTAGTTTCAGGTGTACAATATAGTGACTTTGCAAGTTTATACATTATGATATGCTCACCACAAGCATAGCTACAGTCAGACAAACCTAAGTTTGAATCTAGGCTGTGCCCCAACCCACTGGATGAGCTCAGCTATGTCACTTACCTTCTCGTCTTTGGTTTCCTTATCTGGAAAATGGGATGACAATGCCCATCTCTCAGGATTAACCAAGAACGTTTGAATGGCATTCCCTGATACTTGTAGGTGCTTAATAGTCATTTGCAGGGGAAGAAAATCAATGAAATAACCCAAGATTGTGCCATAGCACATACCTCATTTTATAATTATGGTATTACCTGAAATTCTTTAGTTTTTATGGGAAATAACTCATCCAAATATCTGAATAGTTCATCCTGAATAAGACAACTTAAAGTTTAAAAAACAAAACAAAACCAAACCAGTCATCTCCTTCTCCTGCTTGGAATCTCCCATAGACAATGATTTGAAGAATTCAGTGCTCAGCAAAGATTTGCTTCCCCTGAAAACGGGTGTATTTCCTCCTTCCTAATATGAGGTTGCCATGGCTCATTGTATCTCGCTTTCTTCCTCGGCTACCAGTTAATTTGAAGTACAGCTTTAGCATCTCTGTTGATCTCTTTTTCTGAGCTCTCGTTTTCTAGTTCAATTTTTATTCTTTCTTTATCTGTGTTATTGGAGTAAGCCACCTCAAATCCTTTGTGACTCAGGCAGGTATAAATAACTAACGGGTGTAAATAGTTGAATGAATGGAGGGCTGGAGAGGCTGGACAGGCAATGGTGGGACTTGAAGGAGACCAGAGGGCGGTGCAGGCTGGGGCAGCTGAGAAGGCATCTGCATAGATGACTGTGGTGCCATGAGGAGTTGAGGCATTAGTTAGGGAGAGTCAGCCCTTTACTCGCCTGTCTTGTTCCTGCTCTAAAAAGAAGCATGGAGGGGCACCTGGGTGGCTCAGTGGTTGAGCATCTGACTTTGGCTCAGGTCATGATCTCGAGGTTCATGAGCTTGAGCCCCACATCGAGCTCTCTGCTTTTGACAGGGAGCCTTTTAAATCCTCTGTACCCACCCCCCCCACCCTCTCTGCCCCTCCTCTGCTCGTTCTCTCTCTCTCTCAAAATAAATAAATAAACTTAAAAAAATAAATATATAAAAGGAAGTATGGAGAACAGGACCTCACACCACGTGGAATCATCAAGCTCCCTCTTTTGTATGTAGCATGTGGGCGACCAAGGTCCAGAGAAAGAGGAGGGACTTGTTTTTAAAATTAAATTAAAGCAGTACATATGCATAGTTTTAAAAAGGCAAGTAGTACACAAAGACACATGTAAAAAGCCAGTGTCTCCCTGTTGCCCCCTTCCCAGTCCCCAGAGGTGGCTGCTTTTACCATTTAGGTTTTCTGGCAGTGACTTCATATCTCTAAATAGCATGCATCATTTCTTCATTTATCAACTTTGAACATTATCCACTGACTTCTCTCTACTATGACAAGTGAGGATTTAGCTTATTTACAACACCTGACTCTTTCTCTCCTCTTCTCAAATTTGTAATTTTTATCAAGTACTATTTTAAACTATGGTTTCTTATTCCATCCATTTTCTACAGTATCTTTCTTTTTTTTTAATGTTTATTTTTGAGAGAGAGAGAGAGAGAGGGAGACAGAGGATCCGAAGCAGGCTCTGTGCTGACACCAGAGATCCCGATGTGGGGCTTGAACTCATGAATCAAACCCGTGACATCATGACCTGAGCTGAAGTCAGGCACTTAACTGACTGAGCCACCCAGGTGCCCCTCCACAGTATCTCTCGACCACTTGGTTTGTAAGACATAGTTATTAGGGCCCCATCCTTCCTTCCATCTCTCCTCCACCCTTGTAGCTCCTGCTTTGTGTGTTCCATACTTTTGTCAGCAAGCTTGATTGCATTTATATTCTGTTCTGTGACAATAATTAGGTCTTCAGTGCTGTATCAAGACAAATTGATTTTAAAAGCTGACCACATTGGGGCGCCTGGGTGGCTCAGTCAGTTAACTGTCCGACTTCAGCTCAGGTCACAATCTCATGGTTTGTGAGTTCGACCCCACATCCAGCTGCTGACACCTCAGAGCCTAGAGCCTGCTTTGGATTCTGTGTCTCCCTCTCTCTGCCCTTCCCCCACTTGTGTGCTCGCTCTCTCTCTCTCTCTCTCTCTCTCTCTCTCAAAAATAAACATTAGAAAAATTTTTTTTTAATTTGACCACCAATATACTCTATTTATGGGATTATGATTATGTCAATATTATTCATTGCAGGGCCAAATAGTGTACTATAATTGCACCTCAGTTCCCAAGGTCCGTTGTCACAACCTCTGTACTCCCAGGAAGATGTTCCTAGCATCCAGATCAAATGAATTTTTCTTTCTTCTGCTCTACGACATTGTTCAAAATCATGCCACTTTTTACTTTGTTTTATATTTGAGACCAGGACTTCCTTTCTACCTTGTTTGTTTGTTTGCTTCCTTGCTTATTTAGTTACTGTTTTGTGGAGTTCCTTGCACCTGCAGAATAATCACAGCACTTCTTCTGGGGACAATCTCCTTGGAGATTTCTAGAAGAAGGATTTTTTTTTAAACTTCGCACCGAAACATAATATGCATACAAAAAAGTGCTCACATCGCAAATGAATAGCTTGGTCAATTTTTACAAGCCAAACACACCTATGTAACCAGCACTCAGTTTTCCAGTCACCGACCCCCCAGTAAAAATGTGATGCATTTTGTCTTTTGTTACATAATTTTTTTGATAGTCTCCTCCCCTTCATTTTCTCTGTTTCCTCTTGCTGGAATGTCATTTAGTTGGATGTTGAGCTTCCCAGATTGATCCTCTGGGCTGCTGCTCTTTTCTCTCATACTTTCTATTTTAGTAGTTTATAAATGAGTTAGTAGAAAGTCTGGTTGAGATGTTTGTATATCCACACTGGCCTGTCCACTTACTGGCTTTCTTTCAGATGAGCCTCCAGGGAGCTGACTGTTATAATGGGTGCCCCCTAAATGCCAGGATGAAAAGCACTTGAAAAGCACTTTATTCCAGGGACACCAACATGCCACTTGGATACACTAATTCATCCCAGATAGTTTAATTCCTTTAGCCCTGAGCTCTCTGATATTTTGCCTAGGGGTGAATGCCAGGCAGCTTGTATTCTAGATTTGAGGGGTTAGGGAAGCAGGGGAGGATTTCATGTACTTACCCTTGGTTTATTCCCCTGTCTTCAGATCCTGAGCATTCCTACCCTTTCCTCATACCTACCATCTCCAAGTCTGGAGTCTTTCTGGGTCTCTGCTGGCCCAATTGGTTCCCACCCCGGACTGCAACCCCCTGAGTGGTGCCCCTGGCTCTCCTTCCAACTGTGCACACTCTTCTTTTTGTTTTTTTGCTTCCAGAAATTTGTCGAAATCTCTCATCCATTGATCTCACTCTCTTCCATCCTCTTCACTGTTACAATTTCCTACCTTCTTTGATTTTTCACATTCGTTTTAGTGGGGTCCTGGGAGAGAGAGAGGAGATAAACACTTATGCTCCTGAGGCCCAAATGAAGCTAAAGATACTTTTAAAAGTGGTTGTTTTGCTTTCTCACTCTGCACTGAGACTGGAAATTATTAGGAACCCCCCAAATACCTAACCGTGGAGGGCCTCATTTCAGCATGTGTTACCTCTGGCTCCATGTGCATTCATGAGCATTTTTCTCAACCTCTGGTGCAGTCAAGAGAGCCCTCAGCAAACTGAAGACCTGGGTTCTGACTCCTGCTCTGCCACGGCCTCCATCTGTACCCCCCAACCCGGGCCAGCCCCTCTACTTCTCTTGGTACCCTCACTGTGACCTGAGAGGGTCCTGGGTCTGCTGTGAGGTGTGCTGTGGCAGCATTGGGTGGGTGCCTGGCATGCAGCCCAACGTCCTGGTCCTTTGCTTAGGCCGTGGGAGCAGGTAGACCAGAGATGGGCCCCCTGGTGCACAGGAGGGGCTTTGAGGCTGAGCTGAGGCCTCTACAACAGCAAGCTTCTCTAAGCTGCACCCCCTTCCACCCACTCTCCTTCCAATCATGGCTGAACCTCCATCCCTCTGCCTCCAGCAGAGGGAGGCAGGAAGGGAGGGCTGGAGAGAGCCAGTTCCATTTTCTTTTTCTCCCTCTCTCCTCCTTCCTTTTTTTTTTTTTTTTTTTTGTCATAATGCTGAGCTGATCTGGGCTGCAACACCTGTGCCTAATCCCACCTTCCCTTTTCTTTTTGCTCCCCCTCTGACCTTGAATGATTGTTGCTTCCAGAAGTACTCTCTGAGTGCTCATGGTGTGTCGGGGGTGTTGGGCTGCACTGTGTGGAGGGGAGATTGGAGCCAGGTGAGGGAGAGAGGCCAAGCTCACAGTCTGGTATGGGAGATGAAGTGCCGCTTAGCTCTGGCATGACAGAAGGAAGCCACAGCTGTAGCAGTTAAAAGCCTTGGTTTCAGAGTCAGACAAACCCAGATTTGAATCTCAGCTTCCCTGCTTATTAGCTGCGTAACTCTAGGCAAATCTCATTGCTACCCTGATCCAGAGTTTTCACATCTATACAATGGGAAGAATAATCACTATCTTGCCCAACTGTTGAGAATATAACACAAGCCCTGAACCATTGTAGGTGCTTAATCAATAGTCACTTTATTCTTTTTGGATTATTAGAAGGCAGAATATGCTATGGACCAAAATAAAGCCTGCTTGACAGAAAGGAGCATGAAGTTGGGGAAGGCAGTATTTGACCTAATCACTCCTAGGGCTGAGCTCCCCAAAGGCTCCTCAGAAATTATAGGGCAATACACTGTTGCCTGGTATTCAAGGCTCTTTGTTGTAGTCTCTGCCTATCTTCTATTTGAAATAAAAATGTGAAGTGGTACTTGTCTCATTATTTCCTGAAAAAGAAATTCAAAACATTAAAAGCAAAATATTCCCTTTGAAGTATGCAGCAATCTTCATTATTATTATCATCATCCTTATCATCCCAGAACTTGTTCAATGAATAGTGGTGATCAAGGACCATGGGAAGAGTAATCACCAGCAAAGGGATAAGCAGCAACCAAAATTACCATGGCCTTCATTTTGCATCCGTGCCACCATCTTGGCCTTCGATGTGGCTCTATTGCTGAAGGTGGTTTCATTATCCAACAAGCTTTCTGATTTGTCTGGTGGTTCATCTGGTTGTTCTCTTTCATTAACCTTTATAAGATTTTTTTGCACATCACCATCATCTCATCCTCCTGACTTCTCTACCTGCCTATTTGTCATTTCTAGATCTGATTCTTGTTTCAGATGGGTCCCTTCGGAAGGAGTCTTCTCCAGCTGAATAATCTTTCAAAAGGTTTTGACTTTCATTTTTCACATTGTCATGATTTAGATGCTCTTGGACTTGGGAGGTATCTTTGCCTCTCCCCCAAGTGCTTTTCCATTCCCTAGCCATCAAAAGTAAGTCTTTACACCACTTGTGGTCTGGGAAAGCTCTTGCATGCTCCTTTTGGTCAGGCTGTGGCTCCATTCACCTTTCTAGCCACTTTCTTCCCTTCCTGGCCAGTAATCAAGTTGTATTCAACTGTCTATGGTTCCCTAAGCACAGTGGACTTCTTTGTGCCTCCATGCCTGTATTCTGGCTATTTTATCAGCCAAGAATGCCTTTTTACCCCTAAGTAGCAGATATCTACCTAACGGTAGAAGAACATCTTCTATGTACCTCACACTGTTCTAGGTACTTAGAAACAGTGAACAAAACAGACAGAATCTCTGCCTTGTGGAGCTGATATTCTAGTGTTTGTATGTTGGAGGGGGTGGGGGCAGAAAAGAAACAAGAAGATATGAGTATGTCACATAGTAGTAAGTGCTGTGGAGAAAAATAAAGCTGGGCAGGGGCATCGGGAGTATAGAAGGCCTCGTCAACTCCACCATAACCAATATTTGCACAACTATTATTAAGCAGCTTTTCCTCATTTAAGAATGTTCCAATTTTAGGGGCGCCTGGGTGGCGCAGTCGGTTAAGCGTCTGACTTCAGCCAGGTCACGATCTCGCGGTCCGTGAATTCGAGCCCCGCGTCAGGCTCTGGGCTGATGGCTCAGAGCCTGGAGCCTGTTTCCGATTCTGTGTCTCCCTCTCTCTCTGCCCCTCCCCCGTTCATGCTCTGTCTCTCTCTGTCCCAAAAATAAATAAAAACGTTGAAAAAAAATTTTTTTAAAAAAAAGAATGTTCCAATTTTATTACATATTTTTTACAACCATAATCCTTCCAACAGCTTTATCAGGTTAACGCTATTAATACCTCCATTATATTGATGAACAAACTGAGCCTCAGAGATGCAAATCACATAGTTAGAAGGGGCAGGGCTGCGATTGAAACCTAGGCCTGTCTTCTCCAAGGCCTGTGCTCATAACCATTAGGCCATCCTGTTCCCAGAAAGCCTCACCACAACTCTCTGAAGTTGGAATTATTATACATTTTTATAGTTGGGAAAACTGACGTTCAGAGAAGGGAATGGACTCATTCATGGTTGCACAGCTGATAAATGGATTTGAACCCAGGTCCATCCACCTCTCAGTGTTAGACCTTTCTATAAACCCTGAGGCTTAGGTATGGACTTACCTGGCTCTACTTTTGTAGGGCCTGGGCAAGGTACCAGTTGACACCCTTGGCCTGTCCCCATTCTGTATGAACCTGTGGTTTGTATAGAACCTTGAGATGTGTATGGACACTCCAGGCCACATCAAAGCCCTCCCTACTCCCAGATTCCCCTTGGCCACCTGTTGGGCCTAGCTGGTGGACCTTGATAATAAGACCACACAATTTTCGCAAATAAGCTCAAGAGACGTAGGCAGGGAATGCCGGGGTCCTGGGTACCTGGAGTGCAGTCTAGAAGAAAGAGGGCCAAAGATCCTGATGGTCCCATTCCCTTGGCCCCTCAGATCCTTTACCTCATGGATAGGGGTTTCTAAAGTTTGGGGCCCAGCGTAGGGGCCTCTGTTTCCCAGGATGGCCTATGGTATTGCTATTTGTAATAAGCTAGACTCCAATATCTTCCTCCTTTGGCTTCCCAAGCTAGGTCCTACTTTTTCAGCGAGAGGGGTTCGTATTCCATAGGCCTGGGTCTTCAAGGTCTCTGGACAGTGAAGAATGGAGCTTTCCCACCAAGCACTGTGGGACCTGCACACAGACTCTTAGGTCCCCCCTCACAGTATTTTGTTCATAGCACTCTCAGGACATTGGCCTTCACGTCTCAGGACCTTTTTAAAAATTAGACATTTAATGCATTCTTCCATTAGAAAATGTAGAAAAACTTGGAAAAGTAGAGGAGGAAAACATTACGCATAATTATAGCACACAAAGGCAGCCACTGCATGCAAACAGTTGGTGTGTTTCCCTTGTTCTTTTCATTCTTTTCATACAGTTGAAATGATACAACACATAAAATTTTTTCTTGCTTTCTTTTCATTTGAGCATTTCCCCATGTAATTGCATATTCTTCATAAGCATTTTTTTTTCATGGCAACTGATATACCATAATGTACTTAACCATCCTATGAATGCAGGGCATGGAAGCTGGGCCCATTTGTCCACGGTTTTAAATCATGCTGTAGTGGGCATCCTTGCACATCTAGCTTTTAGGGAACTGGCCTTATATAGGAACAATTGTCTTTGGCTTATTTCCCTTTCTAGATGGTCCCTCTGGCTGGGTCTGATTCATTTTGGAAGTCATTCATTTATTCATTCATTCTATCACCACATATTTGCTCTGTGCCTCTGTGGACCAGACCCTGGGAACTGGGGGGTACAGGCATGACTGAGTGACAGCCCCAGACCACCAGGAGCTCCTGATCTGCAGGGAGAGTCAGGAAATGGACACTTTCAGAACAGTTTGATCAGGGCTGTGATGGAAGCAAGAAAAGGACAGTGCAGGGGAACAGAGGAGGGCCTCCTCATCCAGCCTAGAGACATTAAGATAAGCTTTCTGGAGGAGGTCTTGCCTAAATGAGTCACAGAAGATGAATAAGAGTTAGCTGCAATAAGAAGAGGAACTTCCTGTTATACATAATGAGTTGAATAAACTTATTTATCTCTGACACTTCCCCAAATCCAACCGAAATATGAGTAAAGAAACAAAAAAGGTAGGGGCACCTGGGTGGTTCAGTCAGTTGAACATCCAACTTCAGCTCAGGTCATGATCTCATGGTTCGTGAGTTCAAGCCCCCATCAGGCTTGCTGCTGTCAGTGCAGAGCCCACTTCGGATCCTCTGTCCGCCCCCACCCCTACCCCTCCCCTGTTCACGCTCTCTCTCAAAAATAAATAATTTTTTAAAAAGAAAAAGAACTAAAAAAGGCAGAAACACACAGGGTCTGGGATGCTGACCAGAAGTAAACTGTTCCACCCAGAGAGCCCCAGAAATGCTTAGGATTTGGAGGGGCTATGAACCGCAGCAGACAGGGTGAGATGTGGAATTCAAAACAGGGAGAATATTGGAAGTCTGTTAACAGACACTCTTGGCTCCTCCCTGGCCCCATCTAGTGAGGGCCCCACCCCCACCCCTCCAGCCCCATCCCTGCACATAGGGGTTGATTTTTTGGAGAAATTGAAGTTAAGAGGCCCTGGGCTTGGGGATACCAGGCACAATGAAGGGTGGGGTGAAACAGGCTTACAAGCATCCTAAAACAGTGGGATCCCAACCTCTTCCACTCCCCTACTTCCAGGACACCGAAATCAGGAGCATACAAGAGGGTAAAGTAATCTTCTCTGAGGAAACTGAAAGTCCCTAGAAAAGGGCCTCCAAAAGATAACATGTGGGAGTCTTCCAACAAAAGAACAGGCTTCAGCCCAGCAACTGTAGTGAAGCCCACCACCTGGCAAGCTCCATCTATCCACAGAGCTTCCTATCAGCTTGTTAGTGTCATGGGAACCAGTCACCAAGGATCACCAGCCAAGGACACTTAAGATAGGTACATTTCATTTTATGTAAATTAAACCTCAGTACAACTGACATTTAACCTCCCCCCCCCCCCCCCGCCTGCCCTTGACTAGCAAGCCTTAGGTAGCCAGAGATGATCAGATAGTACAAGTCTGTTTGAAGAAGAACATCAACCTATAAGAGTGACCAAAAAAGCAAGCAAGAAAACAAAAAACAAAGGCACTTGGAGGGAACAGAGGTCACAAAGGGAGGAGAAGAAACTTGGGAAGTTAAAGATAGAGTCAAAATAAAGATTTCCACAGAAGGATTAGAAAATAAAAGGTGAGGAAATATCCTAGGAAGCAGAATAACAAGACAAAGAAATAGACAACAGAAGAGAAAAGATGAGAAAATTGGAGGATCAATTGGGGAACTCCAGCATCCGACATTAGGAGTTCCAGAAATAGAGAATGGAGGAAACAGCAGGAAGAAAGTGATCAAAGCCATAATACAAAGTAATCAAAGAAAGTGATCAAAGCCAAGAACATGTCCCAGAACTGAAGGAATGAAAATCCTACTGAGTAACCAGCAAAATAAATGTTAAAATGACCACAGCAATGTATGCCTGTGGAATTTTAGAATACCAGGCATTAAAGAGAAGATCCTGAAAAGTTCCAGATAAAAAATATGACACACAAAGAATCAAGAAAAAGAATGGCATTGGCTTTCTCAACAGCAACACTGGAGAGGTAGGAGACCATGGAGCAGTGTTCTCAAAAATCTGAACGAACATAATTTCCAACCTAGAAGTCTATACTTGGTTGAACTATCGATCGAGGTTGAGGGTCTAATAAAGACATTTTCAGGCATATGAGATCTAAAGATTCTATGCCCTAGGCCTCATAGAGAGCACTGGGGAATGTGCTCCAGCAAAATGTGGACATAAAGTCAGAAGAAAGGCCAAGGGATCCAGGAAATCCAACACTGAAGAGAGGTGAAAGGAAACCCAGAGTGATGAGGAGAGAAGATCTCAGTGCAACCTTGTTCAGGTCTAGAGAGCGCCCAGTCTCAATTGCACTAGGGACAATGTCTCAGAGGGGGAAAAAATAATCTGATAGATTACCTGATGTGTCAAAACGTATTGAGAGGAGAATTGCACTTCTGACAGAGTTTGGGGAGAATTGATCATAGATATGAAGAAAACTAAGCAAGCAAGATCATCGTCACCATCATCATCATCACCATCAACAACATCAACACCAGAGAAAAGAAAAAGTTGCATGGAAAAGGAAATGTGGTTATAGCATATGATACGATTTATCCATCATTAGTATTGATATAGTCATAGTAATGTCCGCTACCAGTATTGATTGAGCTAGATGTACACATGGGCTCTTTAGAAATGAGGAGGTAAATACCTGAAAAAGCGGTTAAAAGAGTTGAAAAGGGTTTGTCCCTGAGAGTGGGGGTTGGGGGTGCAAAGGGGGTAGGGTAGGAAATTTGTGTGTTTTGTTACAATCCTTGAAGTACTGGGTGACTTGAAAATCTACATATGTGTATTACTTTGGCAAAAAAATGGTAAAAGGACACACAAGAAAATATGTTTCAAAAACAGATTAGCAGCACGAACATATACTTTAGAAATACGAAAGTGCAATCAGAAAAAAACGTGGAAAATGAGTCTTGTGTTAAGATCGTTTTACAATTTGACTTTTTAAACTATTTCACGTATCACTCTAATACAATTAAAAATACTTTAAAAGGCATAAAAGAAGGGCAGGAGTGTTCCAAGTAGCAAATACCAGATGTGCTAGACAAGTAGGTAGGAGGCGGAGTAAGATGGAGAGCTTTGGAGAGTTTGGGCAGGACTGGCAGGGAGGTCTTTGAGGGGAGTCACTGAATGTTTGGTGCAGGAGAACCACGTCAACTGATTTGCAATGAGAAGGGAGTTCTCCGTTGGAGAGACTTGCAGTTAGACCAGGTGATGTCCAGGAGAGAAGATGCCTCATTGCCCCTGGGCCGGTTCTCAGCTTTTGGAGAGACCTGTATGATCCCTGGACCAGGGTATCTACCTCTTTCCCCTCAGAGCACTGCTGGAAGGAGCCCTGTTCACAGTTGTCCTCGAAACCCCACATTGGGTAGAAATCACTTAAGAAAAATCCTTGGTCAGGGCGCCTGGGTGGCTCAGTCAGTCAGTTAAGCATCTGACTTCAGCCCAGGTCATGATCTCACGGTTTGTGAGTTCGAGCCCTGAACCGGGCTCTGTGCTGACAGCTCAGAGCGTGGAGCCTGCTTTGGATTCATTCTCTCTCTCTCTCTCTCTCTCTCTCTCTCTCTGCCCTTTGCCAGCTCATGCTCTCTCAAAATATATATAAAAAATAAACGCTAAAAAAAATTTTAAAAAAGAAAGAAATCCTTGGTCATATTACATGCCCAAGTTTTTGGTTCAGAAAATATGGTCACTATACTCATAGGCTTCAATAAGTTACTGTTTATGAGGATCGCTCCTGAGGATAGGAATTGGCATGGCTAAACCTTTTGAGAACCCCGGGGTCCCAAGTGACCTTTCATTAGGAGAGGGCTGTGGGAGTAGCAGGAGAAATTGATCTCTTCTCCTGACATGGATTGATAAAGGGAGGCCTGGTACCCTGCGTCTTTGCCTCTCTATCTAGACAGCTGAACCCAGTTGATAAAAAAGAGAAACTTTGGCATTCTGAAGAAACTAAATATTTTAGGGCCCGAAGATTGTTTGGAACTTAGCCAACATAGCCCCGTTGTTTATAAATGAGGAACCAAGGTCCAGACAGCAGTGACTTATCCAAGTCTGTGCCACCTCCCCCAAAATGGTGGCTCAGCTTCATGGAGTAAGAGGTAGGCTGACCATTAGGCAGGGCATTTGCCCTCAGAGAGGTGTAGGAAAGCACAGCACTAATGATCATTGGTATCTACACATAGTTAATCATACACTAAATGCATAAAGGGCTGTAAACCTCTGAGGTGGGATGCCCCCCCTACATTTAGGGTCCCATGATGCCATATACCCTCAAACTAGTAAGAATCAGCCCACAGTGAGGAGAACTGGTTAATTCATTCCTCATCATGGCTTAGAGATCTTTTGCTCCCCTCAGCTGCCATCTTAAGGACTGTAACACCTCATATAGGCCTGCTTTTGGAGCAGAGATAGGTATCTAATAACCTCTCAGAAGAAAGAGCCCTAGAGAGGAAGGGTCTGTCTTGACATTAGGGAAGTCGGATAAGGGAACTCACCTTAACAGTACCTATGTGCCCAGCACTGAGCTACCGATACAGTGGCATGTGATGGTAAGAGCACGAGCTTTGGGGTTCATGCCAAGCTCCCCTACTTACATGATGTGTGGCCAATCATTTCAACTTCTCTGAGTCCTCGTTTGATCATCTTAAAGTTGGATGAGTAGTTCCCCCTTTGCAGGATCAAAGTAGATAATGTAGGGAAAGAGTCTGACACTGTGCCTGGTACATATAGGTGCTCAGTGCTGACGGAGGTGATTATATATGTTGCTTATGCTCAAAAGTAGATTGGGGCAGGAGGCCAGTCCATGAGTTCCTGGAGGGTTCATATTTCCAGGTCTGGGTCTGGTATATGGTAGATTGAATCCATGTGTGCTGGGGCTTGGGGGTGGGATGGGGCAGCTAGAAGACCAGCCTGTCTGGAGCAGAGGGTTAGTGTTAGGGAGAGAGGCTGAGGGGCTTGGCCTCAATTCTGTTGGCAGTTGGGGAGTCATTGAAGTCAGACCCCTCTGACCTGGCACCTGTGAATAATTGGGCCAGGCCTCAGAAGCAATCGTGTTGCTGCACAGTGAGATGGAAAGTTTTAATAAACATGAAAAGGTGCTCTGTGGCCCTGGTCATCTGTCCCTTTACAGGACTGTGAGGCCAAAGGTGAGTTCCACTGTCCTTGGCTGAACATGTACCATGTGCCAGGCAGATGCTGTGCAAGTCTTACCTGACAAGAGGAGGGATTCTCCCTCCACACACACACACCCCATTTTACAAGTGAAAAAGCTGAGGCTGGGCATAGGGGAGTGCCTTTCCCAGAATTACGTGGCTAGTAAGTAGCAGAACTGGGAGCACAGTACTCACCCAGTCAGAGCTTCAACACCCTGATGCTTGCCTGCCCCACCTCACTGTGAGTTCTCCATTCACTCTTCTAACAAATACTCCCTTCTGAGGCCCACCTCCCCTCCCTGTGCATCCATCTCTTGCTTTGCACTCAGCATAGATGATGCTCCCCTCACTGAGGACAGAGCCTGTGATGTGTTATCTCCGTCTTCTCTGTGGAAAAGGCACGGAGGGGATGGGGGGCACATAAAGGAGGAAGAAGAAGACAAAAGAGATAGGAAAGCCTGCTTCTACACTCTCCCACTTCTTCCAAGTTCCCTGGTCCTTCTTCCTCCCCTTCCCCACCCCTAAGGCACCAGCTTCACTGTCTCAATCCTCCCCCCACCCCACCCCCCACACCCCTCTGAGGAGGAGCTGCCAGAGGGGTGTGGTTCAGATTTCACTCATTCCCTTGGGTTCCTTCAAAGCTGTCCTCCACTCCATTCTCTTCTCTTGCAGTTCCTTCACTTCTGAGGGGGCCTCACAATGGAGAAGGCAGGGCCCGTGTAGTAGAACGGAGCCCAGCAGCTGACTCACTTACCCTCTCAGCCTCATTCTGTTCATCTAGAAAATAAGCAGGTTGGACCAGGCAATTGGTGAAGCCTTTGCTATGTTGTTAATAATACCTGGTATTTGTCTGCTGGGTTCCAAAGGGCTTAATCATCCCAACAGCCCTGCCAGGATTGGCGTTGTGTTCCAAGTGGGGAGACTGAGGCTCAGATCCTGAGAAGGGGGGTGGCTTGCCTGGGTCACAGGGCTGGTAGATGGCAGAGCCAATATCTGAAGTGAGGTCTCTCTGGGTTTAAAGCTTGGGCTTTGCCTTGGCCCAAGCTGCAGGCTGCCTCTCAGCCACTCTGATTTGGGCCTTACCTTTCACTGTGACCCACTGGGGCCCACATGGTTGGCTCCTGGCACCTCCCTGACCTCACCCCCTACCGTTCCTCCCTTTGCTCACTGCACTCCAGCCATGCTGTCCTCCTCACTGTCCCAACAAATGGCTAGGCCCTTCGCCATCTTCCAGCCTTCTCACTGGTTCTTCTCTGGATGAGATACCCTACCCCTCATTTTCATAACATGTATTAGGCCACCAGGTCATTGCATAGGGCACAGGGAGAAGAACAGAGAAGAATGCTGACTTTTTTTTTTTCTGTTTCCCTTTCAGATCTGATGGTGAGAATTCCAGGACAGTCAGGTCAGTACCCCCTTTCTCTAGTAGCAGTTGGGAGATGGGGCAGGGACTGGGGTGGGGCCCTCTGATTTCTAACTTGGGGATCCATGGGCAGGGGTGGGGGCCAACCCCAGGGGTTTTGTCCCGTTGGTATTAGGGATGGGTATGGAGCAGACTGGGAGGGCTGGGTGAGTGTGGCAGGCATGGGAAAGGGGTTGAAAATTGTTCCTCAGTCTTTCTGACCCTAGCTACTCTGGGCTGAGCTGGGCTGAACCCCAGAGGGATTCATGGTTGCTGCCCAGATGGGAAAGCCGACTTGCAGAGAGGTCGGCTCTGGACCTGGGACCTTCTCCACCTTTTCCTTCCAGGAGAAGAGGGTATGAGAGAAGTGGGGCTTCTCTGTCTAGTGTTGGTGCTCTACCCCAAACTGCACTAGCCCTGAGTACTGGGATCTGGGTGGACTTTTAATGTGACACAGTCTACACATTAGAAACATACATCATGGTGCCAAGTGCACATTTTTTTTTTTACATGCTTGGTAAAAAGGATTTACAAGCTTCAGTAAGTTTTCAGGGTGTGATCAGTTGGCCACTTGTGGGGGCAGGAGTAAAATGGGGGTAAAGAAAAGGGCTATTTATGAATTTCCCAGGCCTTAACCCATCAGAAGCTTCATGAAGACACAAGTGTGAAGGATAGGGGGTCTGGGTCTACATGGGAATGGTGGGGGGACTCAGGATAAGGCTCGCTCAGGCTCAGCATCTAGGCCAGGGGTGATCTCTGAGATGAGATGGGCCCAGGCAACAAAGGGATGGGATGGGTATACTCAGTCCCAGCCAGGATTGTAACTAGCATATACAGTGCCTTCGTGAAGAGTAGAATCCACTGAGTTGATCAGTTGGAGGAAAGTTCCCTTTCTATTGGTCTACTGTGGCCCCTCACTGGGGTTCCCGGCTTAGTGAACAGAGCACAGGATACCATTTCAGTCCCCTACTTGTGGCCTATTGGCTGTGAACCCTTGTACGGGGCACAGCTTGCCCAACCATATGTGGCAACCCAGGTCCTGCCATTCAGGCAGTAGATATGGGAGGGAGGCAGAGGATCCCAGCATACAGATGGAAGTGTGTAATGGGACACACCGTGTCCTGGCATCCCAAACAGGGGCTATGGGATGAGCGCACTGATGAGGGCCAAGGTCGGGACTGTGGAGTGGGAGCACACTTGTGTCAACAGGAAAGCAGGGGAATGTGGCAGATGCAGTCAGGCCCAGTGTCCAGGCAAGGAGTACATGACAAGATGCAGTTAGTCCCAGGATGCAGCCAAAGAGGGTGGCATGGGCACAGCCTGTCCTAGCATTTAGGAAGGCACTAGTCTAGCAAAGGACCTGGGTCCCACTGTTCCACTGTGGGTTTGGAGAAAAGCAACCTGGCATGGCTCCAAGCACAATCATAGGCCTCCACACTGATATCCCTGCTACTTGTTGAAGAATCCTATTAAAGGCATCTCTAGCTCTCAGCTCTCCCAGCAGGGGAGTTCCTGGGACCTATAGCTCAGGGTATTTACTAATGATCATAATCATAAGTCATGATGACATGTATTGGGCCTTTATAACTTATAGAAGTCATCAGGGACTTTCTTTCATTTGATCCTCCTAGTGACACTGTAGGTGGAACCCAGGCTGGCCTTATCATCACTATTTTAGAGCTCAAGAAACTGAAGCTTGGGCTGGTTATGGGTTTTGCCTACAGCCACGCAACTCATAGATGGCTGGGCCAGGATTCAAACCCAGGTCTGCCTGGCACCAAGCCCGGAGCCCTGCCCACGCTGTCACTGTGGGAGCTCTTGACAGCCTTGCAGATAATAATAATCATCCTCATCATCGTCCTAATATTAGTAATAATAGCAGTTATCATTTGCTCCTCGCATATTAAGAACTCTGAACATGATCTTATTTAATGTTCATAAGAGCCCTATTAGATGTAGATTGGGATCCCTGATTTACAGATGAGGAAAATGAGGTTCCCCAGAGGGTCAGTGCCTTGCCCAAGGAAAGAAAAGCAATAGGTCAGGGTAGCATCACTCTGACTCATACCCTGTGCTGTCTGGTTCCAAAGCCAGCATTTGTTTTATGGAGACTTGCTTCCTGACATCCATCCTGTGTCCACAGCCCAGGAGGCTACAGCAGCCTCGAGGACTCAGCAGTTGGGAAGCAAGGGTCACACTTGGGCTGTGGAAGGGTCTTAAAACATAGCACTTGTGGGGAAGATCTTGCAAACCTGATTGGTAGACCCTTGAACTTGGAACCAGGGCTGTGTGAGAATGCTCACAGGACCACATGTAAATTCTTGAGCTAGCTTCAGCTAGGGGTCTAGGGAGAGCTTCCTGGAGAAGGCAGAATCTGATCTGGGCTGTGGAGGACTGACATGCAGGCTTTGCAGTGGAGGGTGGGGGCACATCCCTGGGAATGTAGCCAATATGCATCAGAAGTGAGGATGGGACTCCAGGGGGGCGCAGTTGGCTGGGCAAAAACAGATCCGGGCAGGAAAAGAGCTAATGTTAAAGTTCAGAACACGGACTGATACCTTCTGTCATCAGTGGGAGCCAGGGAAGGCTAGAGGGGGGAGGCTGAGCTCTGCAGCATACCAAGGGCAGCAAGTAGATCCAGGTAAAGGGCTCCATTTATGGCAGGTCACTTTCTAGTTATGTGCTTTTGGACAAATCTGTTCATCCCTTGGAGCCCCAGTGTCTTTCTCTAATAAGCACTGTGTGTGCATAAAAGAGAGAGGCTGGGGTGGGGGAGAAGAAACACCAAAGAGAGGAGCGAGGCCTTGGCAGTTGTGGAAGCAGGGTAGGTAGATTGAAAACCACGGAGGCCTGAGGGCTTCTAAGTATGGGGTGGCAGAGGAAGTGTGGAGTCTAATTAGAGCTGAACAGCTGGTGTTGCGCGAGGGCTGTGGGCATAGGAAGGTGCCCGGACTTCCTGTAGGTTTGTGAGAAGTTGTTAAGCCTACAGGCACTTTAAACCAAGGCCCTTGGAGGGCGATGGCTCAAGTTCACAAAGCCAGCTCTTAGCAGAGCCTGTTTCCTAGCCGGTGTGCTCTCTGCAAAGTCACTGAACTTCTCTGATCCTTGGTTTCCTGGCCGGTGAAATGAGGATGAGGATTCTGACTTGTCCAGGTCAGATGAAAGAAATTAAAGTAAAACAATGTTCAGCATAAAATAGTGCTCAATACGTTGTAGTGCCCTCCACCCTCCTCTACGCCCAATCCACTGTCTCTTACTGGATGGTCAAGCTTGAGAGATGTGGAGAAGTGTGGGGAGAGGCAGGAGGGGCCAATACCTCCCAGGGGTCCCAGATTTGGAGGCGGTGCCACAGTAGGGAAGGTCGGGCTGAAACTGGGGGGCCTTGGGGACAGGGCTGGGGTTGCCAGGCACACAAGGAGGAGAGCCCAAGAGGTGGCCTGTTGCTAGGGAAGGAGGGAGGAGGTGGGGGAGCCACTGACACCCACAGAGCCAGGGATGTCCCCATGGCAACGGGAGCCCGCTGCATTTGGGAGGAGAAGTGGGAGGAGGAGCCATGGTTGGCTCTGTTCCCAGAGGAGGCCTCCCACTCTGGGCCTCAGTGCCCCCATCTGCCAAACGGGAGTTTGGATTAGGTAATCTCTAAAATGCTTCCTTGTTTTGACCTCCTGGCAATCTGGGGTGGCTGAGACTGCAGGGATCTTCCAAGGCTCCCCCATCCACAAGTCGAAGACTCCACCAGTCCCTGGAGGCAACCCAGCTGTGTTGGAGTCTTCCCTTCCCAGGCTGAGTCCTGTTCAGCATAGCCTGGTTGCCTGCCCTGCCCCAGCCCTCTGTTCTCACCACTTCCTGTGCCTGAAAACCTTGTCACTTAGTGTCTGCTGAAAGCTTTCTGGCTCTGGGAGCCCAACTCCAGTCCTCCTCACTCTGAGAAGCCTTCCCTGGCTGCCCTAGTCCACCCTGCCTACTTTCTCCCTCCTGGGATGCTCTGACCCCAGAGTTGCTCCTCCTGCTGCCCTTAGTATTCACTGCTGCCGTTTATCTGGCAGCTTCTAAGATCTGGGCTCCACACAAGATGCTTGACAGGCTCAAATCTTTGCAGTCCATCTGTGGTATCATATCACAGACCCCCATTTTACATATGAGGCAGTTCTCTGTGAGGTTCCCCAGGTACCATGTGGTGGAGCCAAGCTTGGAACTTGGCTCTGTGTTATTGCCAGTACCCTGGGCCTGAGGTGGGGTGTTAACAGCAGGAGCACTTACTGAGTGTTAGCTAAAGCTGTTATATGCCAGGCACCATGCTGGGCACTTTACCTATATTCTCTCATTTAATGTCCATAATGATGCTAGAGGGTGTATATTCTTGTCATTTTGTTGATGAGGAAACTAATCTTAGGGAGCTGAAGGCATTTATCCCGTAGTAGAACTAGGATAGGAATTCAGACCATCAGAGGTGCAGTCACCACAGTATACTGGGGTCAACTCAGTTGTATTCCAGAAGCACGTAGAGCATTCTCTATGTACCATACCTGTGTTGGGTGGTCTGTTGGGGGTGGGGAGACAGAAGCAGGGTACAGACACAGATATGCCAGCTCCAGCAAGCCCAAATGAGAGTGTGCTGAAGAGGAGAGGCCAGTTGTAAGGACAAGAGTCTGGAGGGGGTACAGCTGGAATAACAGTGATAGAAGAGGATGGTGTGGGGGAGTTGGGTAATTTTCCCAAAGAAGGTGCCATTCCAGGAAGATCCTGAGGGACAAGAAGGGGTAAGAGGGTCTTCCCTCCCCTTCCAGTTTGTGTTCCTCTGCCTCCGCCTGGCCTAGCCCCAGGAAGTGGGTGACCCCTAAGCTGGCTGCGTGCCTGGTTGGAACCAAAATAAACTTGCCTTCTCTCTCTTCCCCTCCCCTTGCCTCTGTCCCCTCTGTCCTGGATTTAATTAGCAGCCCCGGGGATGAGTCACTTGGCAGCTGGGGAGGGAGGCTGCACAGAGCCCAGTCAAGCCCCGACTCCTGCCCTGAGCTTTGTGGGCAAGCGCCACTGTGTTCATGCACCTGTGTGTGCTCCTGCGTGGCCCCTGCTTCTGTGTCCATGCGGGCGTGAGGAGTGCAGAGGTGCTGGCATGTGTCCATGTGTGTCTGGGTATCTGCATAAAAGCATATCCAGCCATTGCTGCCTTTGTTTCTGCATGCCACTGAATGTCAGTGTGTGTGAGTGTGTGGCTATAGTGTGCGTCTGTGGAAGCAAGTGTCAGGAAATGAGGGAGCATTTGAATGAGCAAACACAAACACTTTATGATTGCACCCACCCCTCCCTACATAATGTTCTTTATGTGGTCTTGCTTATGCAAACCCTGCACTTATATCCCCAATTTTCCCTTGTCTGAGTCTGGGTACATTTTGTTGCAGGGAACAGAAACCCACTCAAACTCACTCCAGAATGTAAAGGGTGGGGGGTGGACTATTGTGAAGCTACATCTCACCGAATCTGAGAAATTAAGTGTGTGTGTGTGTGTGTGTGTGTGTGTGTGTGTGTATACATATATATATAGTCAGGCCTCACACCAACTGGAAGCAGGACCAAGAAGTCGAGGACCAAGATTACTTGCCCTAGCTCCCTCTCCCTCCTTCTCTCTCTCTGCATCTCCCAGGCCCATGTCTCATCTCTCTGTGTATCTCATGGCTTGCTTGGTCTCTGTCATCTCTTTGTCACTGACTCACTCCTCTGGACTAGCTTCATCTGCATTTGTTTATACGATCTGATGTGGCTGCCAACCTGGAAGCTTAAGGGTCCATTCCATATGACAGTGTTTCTGTCCAGCCTATGGGAACAGGTGGCAGCAAGGGGCTGTAGGTGGGAGTCAGTTCTCTTAGAAGTGGGTGAGGGTAGAGAGGTCAAATACATCTCCAGCTAGCAGTTATTGTGGGTCCACACATGAGGTCAGAGCCTCGGGGGCGGTCTGCTCAGAGGCCCATGGTTGTTAAATTGCCTGTCCATTAAGGTTTTGGTTCCTTTTCTAATGCAAGTTGACCTTTGCTCACTGTGCTTTCAAGTTCCATGCACTTGCATTAAAACACCCTCATTTTATCTAAATAATTCCCCCCTTTTTATGCCAGAACAGCTTTTAAGTGCACAGTGAATATTACCATTGCTACCAGTGTGTGGTGATTTTCATAGCATCAGAACAACTAACATAATGCTACTCATGGTACAGCTACTACTGAGTTCTTGGTTGCTTCGGGAATTTTCACATTTTATTAGCGCAGGGACTGAATTTATAGTTATCTGCAGTATATAATTATAAGTGCACATTATCAATATTATCAGCTTGACGCTTGGGCTTACTTTTCCATTAATACAAACCCCTGCAGTTTTTACATTAATTACAGAGAGAATTAATGACCTCTTAGACAAGTTTTCACCTATGAGTAAAGAGTTCGGAACCAGCTGTGCCCATAATGACTGTTCTCCAGATGCAGGGGCAATGCCCACGGCTTTGACTTTGGCCTTTGCCTCGCATCCTCTGGCTGAAACTTAGGGGCTGTCCACCGCCTCCTTGGGGGCCTCCTGTTTCTGGCTTGCATATAGAAGGTGCTGTTATTTTTAATATTTTTAATAGGAATGATAGTTTCCTTATTATCATTAAAGCCATCTTCTGTGTGTAAACGGTAAATATGAGGTTGGAGAGATTATCCCAGGTTCAAGGCAGAGTCTCCTTCAACTTCTCCCCTCCCCCCCTTTTTTACTATTCCAAATATTAATAATTGCTTTGATCTGCAAAATGTCTGCTGTGTATAGGGTACTGTTAGGGAGCATTTGGCACACATTCTCTTTAAGCCTCCTGGCCACTCTGCCAAGTAGAGATGATTGTGGGCACTTTACAGCTGGGGAAACTGAAACCTGTAGAGGTAAAGTGACTTCCCAGAGTCATCCATCCATCCACCCACCTATCCAACCACCCATCCACCCACCCACCCATCCATTCACCCATCTATCCACTCATTCACTCAAGGATGATTTCTTGAGTACCTACAATGTGCCAGGCACTGTGCTAAATTAGATTCAGCTGATATACTGATAAATCATAGAAGTCTGCTCTGAGGAAACTCACTGTCCAGGAGGGAAAGAGATGAGGAAATAGACAATTACAGGGGAAGTATAGGGCGGGAGCATCTCAGAAGTATACTGTACCCAGCCTGAGGGGCTGGAAGGCCTCTCTAAGCTGATACCTAGGCTGAGACTTGGAGGATGAGTACAAGCTGGCCAGGTGAGGACTGGGGGTGGGGTGAGGTGAAGCCGAGAGGAGAGAGTTGCAGGCAGAGCAGGAAATGTATGCTGGAACTGTGGGAGGCGTGTTTGGTACCTGTGTTTGTAAAGAATTAAAGCTGTTTCTGCAGAGGAATGGGACTGTCATAAGCCATGGGCTGGGAAGGGCGCAGAAGGTAAATTGGGAGGCTGTAACTGGGACCCCAGTCAGTTAGGCCCAGAGCTGAGGAGCTGCAGGACCCAGGAGCACAGTTTCCTTGCTTCCAGGCGCACCTGGTCCTGGTACCCACTGTGGGTCAGCCTGGGCAGCATTAGGCCAGGATTCTAGTGACCACAGTGCCCTCTAGTGTCCACCAGCCCATCTTGCAGCCTCCACCTCAGTGTGGATTGTCTACCACCACCACCATGTGCTGACCTGTGTGTCTGGGTGCCCTGTGCTGGATTCTGGGGACACTGGGATAAATAAGGCAGCACCCCTGTCCCCACAGAGCTCCTGGCCCAGAGGGAGAATCAGCTTGTGGACAGACAAGGCTGAGACAAGTGCAGGGTGGGAAGGAAACAGGGAAGGGGCCAGGGCCTGTTCCAGGGGGCACAACCTGTAAGCTGACTTGTGAGGAACTAGGGGGAGCTAGTGAGGTGGGGAGGTGGCAGTGGGGGTGGGTGGTGGGAATGGATTTTTGAGCAGAGGCAAAGATGAGGCTGGGACAGCAGTGTGGCAAAGAATGTAAGCACTCCTGTCTGGGTGGAGCACTGGTTGAGGATCAGGGGCAGGGGAAGGCTGAGTCTAGCTGGGGAGGGGGGGGGGGTAGGAGTCAGCTCAGAGAAGGTTCTAGGAGGCCTGCCACTAGCTCATGGTGGGCGCTTAGCGAATGGAATCATATAAGGAGCTTCCCTGCTCTTTTGGGATCATAAACCCATGTGAGGATCTGATGAAAGCTACACTTTCCCCCCAAACATGCTGTTACTCATTAATATTTTCCATACAACTTCAGGGGCTTTGAGGCACTTCCCCTCCCCCAGTGCCTGTACATGAACCACAGGCTGCCAAACTGCTCTTTGTATAAATACCAAAACTTTATTGTGGCCTCCGAGGCTCTGTGTGATTAGAACCCTGCCTACATCTCCAGTCTCACCTCTCTCCCCTTTGCTTTTTCCACTCAGCTGCATTGGCCTTCTTGCAGTTCCTGGAAATATCACCTCAGATCGTTTGCCCAAATTGTTTCCCTTGCCTGGAACACTCTCTCCTGCTGCCTCCTCTTTTTGCCCAGCTTAATTCCATTAGCTGTTGAATGTCTGTCTCCTCTCACTTGGATATGAGCTCCATGAGATCAGGACATTGACTGCCCTGAGCCCCTGCTGTATCAGGCCCCTGGCCCAGTGCCAGGTCCACAGGATCTGTTGAATAAGTGAATGAAGGCCTCTGGTGCCCTGTGGCTGGGTCAAGCTGCTCACCATTAATTCCTTCTTCCTTTCAGCCCCTGGTGGGTCATCACATGAATCTACCCAACAGTCTCAGATATGTCTGAATTCCAGGAGTGGCTCAGAGATATTTTCCTAGAATCCTCCCCATCCCTGAAACAAATAGGCTTCCCGTGGGTCTCCCCTGTCTTCTTGGGAGACGTGTCAGACTCCTTTAGGCTCAAGCTGACTCTACACCGTAGATGCGCATTTGTTTCACTGAATCATCACAAGAACCCATGAGGTAGAAATTGCCACTTGTCTTTTAGAGATAAGGTAACTGAGCCTCAGAAGCGTTATCCAGCTGGAAAGTGGTAGAGCTGGGACTTGTACTTGCTCTACCAGGCACCCAGGTGTGGGATCTTGGCCTTAACACAGGAGAAGGAGCTTGCCCAAGGGCCACAACATCAGCCTTATGGCCAGGACTAGAATTTCTGTCTCTCAACTCCTACCAGGCCAAGAGGAAGGTCTGGGCCAGAGGTGCAGCCATTAGGGCAGTAACTGCAAATGGGCACAGAGCACAGCGGCTGCAGGAGCTAGGAGAGTTGCTCAAGGAGAGAGAAAAAAGCAGGGATCAAGGCCAGAGCTCTGGGGACCAGGGTCTTTAGAGGGTAGGAAGAGGGAGAAGAGACCACAAAGGGCCTGCAGATGCCAACTTTGCGGTGGTCCGGAGGGCCTATCTCTCTCAACGGCTTTGGCTTTCTTGAGAGGAACCAGCTGCCCCAGCAGGGAGGCAGGAAGGCAGGAAGGCTGGCCTGTTGCCTGTCAGTTCCTATTCCTTCTAGATCATTGCCCCCCTGGCCCCTCCCAGGGCCGCCTTCTGCTCAGAACAGCCAGGGGCCTGGGCTCTGGGGCTGTGAAAGGACAAGAGCACTCTGAGCTGGATCTGTGGGACTCTTCAGGAATCCCCCATCCTTCCAACCCTCCAAATTCTTTCCTTTCTCCAGCCTCATCCAAAGGAAGGAGAGAGAGAGAGAGATTCCTGTGATGAGTAGGTGGGGAGTCAGGGCATCTGGATTCTAGTCTGACTGGCTGTGTGAACATTAGCAAGACTCTTCCCCTCTCTAGGCCTCAATTTCCCCATCTGTAAAGTCAGGCAGGGCAGTTTCCTTGGAAGAAGAGCCTCTTGATGGAGAATGGTGTTTCTTCTGATTTTTGCTTTTCTCTTCAGGGAGCATTTCTCGTAGCCAGTCCTGGGAAACATACACAGGAGAATGCAAGCTTATTGCAGTAGTCAAGCATACTGGCCAGGGTCTTGCCTTGATTTCCCCAAATGGGTGATTTGAATATTACTTGATCTGCAGCATCCAGGCACAACAACAAAACATGGTCTCTAATTATGCAGAAGATGAGAATGTGAAAAGCTTCTGTGGAAAAGTTTCTGTACTCACAAGCCAGCAATATGGCCGAGGGGACCGATCCAGATCTGGGGAATGGTCAAACTAGGTCTCGATCTTGGGGTTCTGCCATTTTGTAGTACCGGTACTGAATTACTTAATGTCTCTCCATCTGAGTTTTCTTGTCCGGAGAATAGGGCTAGTGACACACACTTGACAGGGTTCTTGGGGGAGATTCCAGCAGAGATGCACATGGGGAGCCTAGCATGGGGTTTGGCCCAGAGGAGTCACTGTGAGTTCTCAAAACTGCTTCCCCTTACTTGGAGTTCCCAGCCCTCCTGAGGGAGCAGGGGAAGGAGCAAAGTTTCCAGTTGCAGTCTGGCCAACAGCCCAGCTGGCCTGGCCCCGCCTCCTTGGTTCCTCCTTCTAGGGAAGGGCTGGGAGGAGGGGGTGGTGACACAGTGGAGGCACCGCCCGGCTAGGGGGCCTGCCCTCGGGACAGGTCCAGACCCATGGAGCCCTCCGGGAGGAGTAGCAGGTAGGAACCTAGCCCCCCCACCCCCGACCCTGCAGCCTGACCCCCTCCTTCCCTGCCCCGGCCTGGACTTGGTCCTTGGGCTGCTGATTCAGCAGCCTCCTGGCTTCCTGGTTCCTGGCTCCCCTCTTGGACTCTTGGAGGCCTTTGGCTTGGGGAGGGAGCTAGCGAGAGAGGGTGAGCGCATGGGCATCGGGGTGCCCCCCGCACTGTGAGGACTCTGGAGCCCTGAGCAACACAGTCCATGGCCTATGAGGGGTGTAACTAGTGGCTGCTTTGGCATGCTAGCCTGGCTCAGCACTGCAGGGCTCCCCCATAGCCGCTGAGATTCTCTGATACTAACATTCCAGCAGCCTAAGGGTCTCTGTGTCTCAGATTTAATGAGATAATGAGTCAAGGACTGGGGCTGGTGACTGGCACATAGATGGCACTTGAGAGACAGTCATTCTGATGATGATGCTTATTCCAGAGTCTCTGACAAGAACAGGCTCAGATTCCAAGATTCTCTATAAGGATCTAAGATTTGGGCATCCTCAGAATCACAAGTGAGATGCTGGGCAGCTGGCCTGGCCTGCAGCCACATCTCCTGGCCTTTACTTGGGCTTTGGAATGGCCAGGCCATGACCACAATCTGCCTTCAGGGGCATGTGGGGGAGAGGGGCTGGCTGACCTGGAAGGGCCAGTTCCACTCCCAGCACCTGCCCTGCTCAGGGTAGACCAGGCCCTCAGCCTCACTACCCTACTGTCCCTCCTCCCCCAGGCCCATTCTCTGGAGTTTAATCATGGGAAGCAGGAGGTACAGGGGCCTTTGGACCCTGTGCTAGGGGTGGGGGTACAGCGCTGGGGGGGGTGGAGTGTGGGCCGTGTCCTGGGCTAGGGGCACAGCACTGGCCTTGGAAGCAAAGACTCCTACTGGGAACCACCCTGTCCTCTGGCTCACTGGGCTCCACCCACCCACTCAGCCCCAGTCCCATCCGTCACTTAGGCCACTGAGACCTTGGCAGCTCTCCTCCCGCCCTCGCCTCTCCTCTCCTTTGCTCTGGCACTCTCTGCCTCTCCCTGTCCTCTCTCTGTGTCTTTTGTCTCACCATTCCTCTGTCTTCCTCTTTCTCTGTCTTTCTCCTTTTCTGTCTTACCCTTTCCGTGTCTCTTTCAGTTTCTCTCTGTCCCTCTCCCTCTCCTCCTACAGTGTTTCCTCCACCCACCTGGCCTGGGTTCTTCCCCCTCTTTGGATCCAGAGTCTCCTCTCCCTCCATGCCTTCCTCCCTCCTTGTAAGGGGTCTTCTATAAGGGGGAGCCCCCCATATATCTTTTCCCTTTCTCTTTCATCCCCTCTCCCCTTCCCTCTTTCCTACCTGTGTGGCGTCTGGTGTGAGGAGGGCTCCCTTCCCCCTTCCCTGCTGTGGTGTCCCAGTGTCTCCGTGGCTTAGGTCCCCACGGAGTCACCTGGAACACAGGAGGCCCAGACTGGCTCTTTTGTCTCTGCTGCCCCCTGTTGTCGTTGTGTTCTGTTTGTGGTTCGAGTGCCGTCCTCTCTTTCTTGACTTTGTGTTTTTTTTTCTTTTTTTCTTCCTTCCTTCCTTCCTTCCTTCCTTCCTTCCTTCCTTCCTTCCTTCCTTCCTTCCCCTCCTTCCCTCCCTCCTTCCTCTCTTTCCCTCCTTCCTTCCTCCCTTCCTTCCTTCCTCCCTTCCTCCCTTCCCTCTCTCCCTTCTCTCCCTTCTTCCCTGCCTCCCCACCTCCCACCCTTCCTCTTCATTCCCAATCCTCCACCACCCATTCTTCCCAGTCTTCCCTTTCCCCTTCTCACTTCCTCATCCCTACTCCCCACCCGGCCTCTCCCTTCCCTCCCTGTCTCTTTCTCTGTCTCTCTGTCTCTCTGTCTCTGTCTCTCTCTCTCTCTGTCTCTTGCTGTCTCTCAGGTCCACAGCGTCTCATACTCTACACCAGTATTGCTGTCCTACTCAGGTCCTTGACTCCATGAAGCTTACCCCCTCAGGCAGGCTGGCAGAGAGCAGGTAAGAGCTAGACCCATCCTTCCCCTCATCCTTCACCCTTCCAGACAAATCTGCAATAGCATTGCCAGACCCTCTCCCCCATCTCCCTCTAGCCCCCCTGAGTGATTGTGGAATGAATGTCTGAGCATGTGAGAAGAGTGACTGGGAGACCAGGTAGGAGACCAAAGAGGAGATTCAGATTCTGTTTGTAGTTTATGCTTCCTTAAAAATCCTTCCGCAGATAGACGTTCCCATTCCCAAAGGCGGGAGTGGTTGGTTCTACAATATGTAATATTTGAGCTGTTTTGAAGGATGAGTAAGAGTTTGCCAGTTGGATAGGATGGAGAAGGATGTTTAGGCAGAGGAAACAATCACCCACACCTTTGAGAACATTATTTCCAAGTTAATGAGAAATCACATTTTACATTTTCTAATTATAAGGCAATAAAATGAAATATAGCAACAGCAAAAAAAAAAAAAAGACCCATTTGAAAGTTTAAAAAAACACTTGTGTGAAAGAGGAATAAGAATGCAATTTATAGACTATTTAAGATAAATATCAATTATAGACTCTTTAGAATAAAGGTCAATGGGAATACTGTATATCAAAACCTATGGGATGTGACCATGGGGGTTCCCAGAAGAAAATGTAGAGTCTTAAATGTTTTTATTAGGGAACACAACAGTTTAAATTAAACAAATTATCCCACTCAAAAATTTAGAAAAATAACAACCAAATGAAAGCAGAATAAAGTAATTACTATAGATAAAACCAGAAATTAATGAAATAGAAAACAAAAGATTTGATAAACTAAGAGGTGGTTTTTGAAAAGACCAGCAAACTAGACAGACTATTCTCTGGCAGATATGACTGAGTAAAAAGCAAGAAGAAACATAAATAAAATAAGGTATGATGAAGGGGATTTAACCACAGATTTTGAAGAGATGAAAAAAGTCATAAAAGATGCTCTGTATAATTTTATACCAATACATGTGAAAATATAGGTGAAATGGGTGGTTTTCTAGGAAAATATAAATTACCAAAATGACTTAAGGAGTGACAGAAAACTTGAATAGAATAGAACAATATAGAAGAAGTTAAAAATATGGTCAAAGTTTTCTCCTCAGAAATGGTACCAGGACCCAACTGGTATTACGGAAGTGGTGGTATGATGGAAGTTTTATTGAATCTGGAAAGATCAGATAATGGAAAAAGATGGGCAGCTCCACTTCATTCCAGAAAACTAGTATAACTGGATAGGTTTAGAGAAGGAGAGAGAGAGAGAACGAACTATAGCCCAATCTCACATTTCAATAGTCATACATTTTTTAAATAAAAGATTATCAAACTGAATCCATCAGTGTATGGAAAGAAGAACATATCGTGACAAATGAAAGTTTGTCCCAGCAGTGCAGGGATTGTTAAACATTAGGAAAACTGTTATTTTAATGGATTACATTAATAGATTAAAGTAAAAAGAATGTATAACTATCTACATAAATGCTGAAAAAATAATCTGATAGAATTATGTATCTGTTCTTGGTTTTAAAACTCTTAGTAAGTGTCCTAGTTATTTCTTACTTGTATTGGTATGATTTGTTACACAGCCATAGATAACTAGTACAGTAAGCTGTCAGTGAAAACATCCTTATTTTGATAAATAATTTTTTATCAGAAACCAAAGATAATCACCAAATTTAATAGTGAACTACTAGGTAAATTCCTATTAACCTCAGGAACAAAATAAGTATGACTGCTATCACTGTCACTAACCAACATTTTTTCCTAGAAGTTTTTTTTAAATTTAATTTATTTATACTAGAGAGAGAAAGTGAGTGAGCACGAGCAGGGCAGGGGCAGAGAGAGAGGGAGAGAAAGAGATTCCCAAGCAGGCCCGCGCTATCAGCGCTGAGCCTAATGTGGGGTTTGAACTCATGAACCCTGAGATCATGATCTGAGCCGAAACCAAGAGTCAGACGCTTAACCCACTGAGCCACCCAGGTGCCCCATCAACATTTTTTTCTAAAACTTTTAACCAGTAGGATTAAAAACAGAAATAAGTGGTATAAATATTAGAAAGAAAGAGTCAGAATTAGCACTATTTGGAGATGATATGGTTGTCTACTTAGATAATCAAAGAGAATAAAAGGGAAAATTATTAGAACTAATAAGAAAATTCAGTGAGATGGCTAGATACAAGATAAATATATACCCAAACCATTAGCTTCTCTGAATAGCAACAATAACTAATTAGAAGACATAATAGAAATAGATTCCATTCACAATAGTAAGACAAAATGATAAAATTACTAGGAATTGACAAGAAACATGAAATACTTCTCCATAGAAAACTAGAAAATTTCATCAAAGGCTGTAAGAAGACTTGAATAGTCAACGATCCTATCCTGTTCCTGGATGCGAAGATTGAATATAGTAAAAATGACAGTTTTTTCCTCAATCTGATCAAAAGTTTCAATGCATTTCTCACTAAAATTTCAGTGGTATTTTCTTTGGGAATTGGGCAATTGGATTTTAAAGCTCATTTAGAAGAGTAAATGCCCATGAATAACTAAGAAAATTTTGAAAAAGAAGAACAATGAGGGGGAACTTATACAAGATTACCATAAAGCTGCAGAAATTACAATCTTATATCATCACAGAAATAGAGAATTACATACAGGGAACAAAATAGAGAGTTTAGAAACAAAACCAAATATTCATATGGGAATATAATTTATGATTAAAAAACACATTTCAAATTAGTAGGGAGTCAGTAAATGGGATGGGACTATTGGCTACCATTTGGGAAAAAACTAAGTTAAACCTCTGTCTCACATAAAATCAAATACAAAGGATAAAACTGCAAAAGTATCAGAAGACAATACAGAATATTTTTATCATAGTAGGATGGAGAAGCTTTTCTGAGCATGACTTAAGAACCCAGAAGCCATAAAGTAAAGAACAATAATTTTGACTACATTAAAGTTGAGAACTTCTGTGTAGAGAAAGAGACTATACACAAAATTAAAACATAACAGCCTAGGAAAAAGGATTTGGTACATAAACATCAGGCAAAGGTTAAGATCTCTGTTTATATATAAATCATCTCCTGGAAATCAATAAGAAAAAGATGTATACCATCTTTTAGAATAGAGAAATTACATGATTTGGCAATTCAGAGAATAGATATCCATTAGCTGATGAATGAGAAAATAACTAAAACAAGAACAAAGTACCAATTTTAAAGTGCCAAAATTTAAAAGATTGAGGAAACAGAAACACTGTTTCCAGTGAGGAAACAGAATCTCTCATGTTCCGTGATTGGAATGCAAATTGGTACCATTTTTTATGGCACCAATTTGTCAGTTGCCCCTCCCACCCCCAATCTTAAATGTGGGTATACTTCCAACCTGAGAACCATGTCTATGGCATAAACCATACTGTGCGACTCTTTATCACATGCCCTTTTAGGATAGCATTCTCAACCAACTCTTTTTTTTTTTTTTTATGAAATTTATTGTCAAATTGGTTTCCATACAACACCCAGTGCTCATCCCAACAGGGGCCCTCCTCAATACCCATCACCCACCCACCCCTCCCTCCCACCCCCCATAAACCCTCAGTTTGTTCTCAGTTTTTAGGAGTCTCTTATGTTTTGGCTCCCTCCCTCTCTAACCATTTTTTTTCCTTCCCCTCCCCCATGGTCTTCTGTTAAGTTTCTCAGGATCCACATAGGAGTGAAAACATATGGAATCTGTCCTTCTCTGTATTACTTATTTCACTTAGCATAACACTCTCCAGTTCCATCCATGTTGCTACAAAAGGCCATATTTCATTCTTTCTCATTGCCACGTAGTATTCCATTGTGTATATAAGCCACAATTTCTTTATCCATTCGTCAGTTGATGGACATTTAGGCTCTTTCCATAATTTAGCTATTCTCAACCAACTCTTAATGAAAAGGTTGTATGATGTATGCTTCTCAAAATAAAGGCTGGATTATGTGAGTAGGACTAATCTTTATTTTTAGCCAGTCTATAAAGATGTTAAAGCAACAGAAATAAGTTTTATCTACATTTTAAACAAAATGTGCATTCCTTTGGCCCACCAATTCAACTTTTAGGAACCTATTCTTCAAAACTGCTTCCAGACATACACAAAGATGTTCATTGCAGCATTGTTTATTATAGCAAAACATTAAAACAACCTACATGGCCGTCCACAAGAGAACAGCTTTTCTTTCATGATTCACCCATCCTATTGTATTCACCCATACTCTTACAGATCAAAAGAAAAAGATACATCTCTATATACTGGCATGAAAGTATCTCCAAGACTTATCGCTATAAGAAAAAAAGCAAGTTGGAGTGCTTGGGTGGCTCAGTCAGTTAAGTGTCTGACTTAGGCTCAGGTCATGATCTCACGGTTTGTGAGTTCGAGCCCCACGTCGGGCTCTGTGTTGACAACTCAGAGCCTGGAGCCTGCTTTGGATTCCGTGTCTCCCTCTCTCTCTGCCCTCCACCACTCAGGCTCTGTCTCTCTCTCTCTCTCAAAAATAAATAAACATTTAAAAAAAAAGGAAAAAACCAAGTTGCAGAACATGGTTTGTAGTATTATCCCATTCTTGTAAGGAAAAGAAAATCTGCATAACAACAATGAAAACATGTTATACACATTCTGTCATAATTTCAAAATTACTGGTCTTTATCCTCGGTCCCATTTATTTGCTTTTACTAACATTTCCTTCTCTATATATACCATTTCCCTACATCCAGCTGTTCAGATCTTGCTTTCCTTTTCATAACTAGCTCAAATACCATCTTATTCATTCAGCAAGATTTGTCCTGCCCATGGTCGGTTAGGCCTTGTGCTGAACCTTGGTGGGATACAGGAATGAGTTGTATCTTGTCCTATCAGGGAGCTCAAGTCTAGAGGGAAGAGACACCTAGACAATGACAACATAGTATAGTTTGGTATGGGACAGAAGTAGGTTCAGAAGGCTTCCTGAGGAAGGGCACCTAACCCCACGTGTCCCCTACAGGAGGGGACATGGGTACTGAGGCTTGAAAGAGTGATAGCTTTTCTTCATCCCCCAACCCTGCCAGAAATGGTCTTGCCTACTTTTTTGGCTCTTCCAAGCAAGATGACCTAGTGGGGGAAAGTAGTTGAATTAGTACCTTTCTTTATTTAAATCCAAGTTTGACCACTTACCAACTCTATGACTATGGGCAGGCCATTTAACCTCTGAGCCTCTGTTTCCTCATCTGTGTAATGAGGATAATGCCTACTTACCTCTCAGGGCTGATTGGAGATGGTGCATGTAAAATTCCTGGGTGACTATCAACTCTTGAAGGGCATGCACTACCCATGTCTTCTTTTCCTCATAGCCAAGTATGTAGCATTGGATTGGATTGGATCTAAAAGCTTCATGTATCTGAGGATGGTTCCGGATCAAAGAATGGGCCCAACCATAGTGGGGCTTTGAGATGAGAAGCTGAGAGTAGTACATGGGATGGAGGGGGTTACGCTATAAAAAGAGAGAGCCAGGTCTCTGGTCTTGCCATGAAAGGGGACACAGGAGGGAAAAAATGAAGCCATGGTAAGTGGAGCCCAGACAGGGCATTCTGGCCCTGGTTCTTGGCCCTGTTCTACCGATGCCATCTTCCAATCTCATAGTCCAGGGCAGGGAAGCATGGTGGGCCAATACTTGCATTGGTGCCAACACATCTCAATTTCATCCCCAGTTCTTTCACTCACTAGCTGCATGACCATAGACAACTCACTTCACATGTCTGAGCCTAGTTCCTTATCTGTTAAAAGAAACACATAACATCATGGGGTTTATAGATGAGACCAGTTGCTGAATGCATGACACATAATGGGTATTCAAAAAACACGTAGCTGTTATTAGTGTTCATTTCAGTAGATACTTATGGAGTTCTGCTGTAGCCAGGGCCTATGCTGGGTAATGGTTCTTGCCTTCCACAAGTTCCCAGTCAGTTGAGGAGACCAAGGAGAGCTATGATAGAGGGGCTCATGGTGGAGGGGACTGTGGATGCCCAAAGGAAGGGATTTGGCCTGGTCTAGGACTGCTGCAGGTCAACTCAGACTAAAAGCTGAGTCTTAGAGGATGAGTAAGAGGCGGTCAGGGACAGAAGGGTGAAATGTGGAAGAACCTTTCAGGCAGAAGGAACAGCATATGTAGAAGAACCTAGAAGCTATTGGGTAGGGCCAGAGGTTCTTAACCTGGGTTTCATGGGCTTCCGGTGGTCCATGAACCTCCTGAAGTTGAATGCAAAACATTTTGGGTGTGTACCTACGGGCGTTTTTTGTTGGGGAAATGGTCCGTGGCTTTCATTATATGTATAAAGGTCAAGAACCAATGTTGCTAGTGATGAAGTAGCATGTGAGTAGATTCTAAACAGGAGAGAAATTTGGTATAATTTGTGTTTTAGAGACATTGCAGTAGCAGTCAGTATGAGAAATGGATTGTGTGCATGCAGGCCAGCTGGAAGACCTCAACTGGGGTATTGGCATGGAAGGGAATGGATTTGAGCAGGACTTCTGTTGCAGTACTCCACTGGGCACCAGTCATATAGAAACATTTTAATTTCAAATTATGGAATCTAAAGCCTTTGGGAGTTATTAATGAGATATAGACCCAATAGAAGATGAAGGAAAGGGAGGAGACAAGTATGAGTTGGCATTAGCAGAGGTCCAGAGGGACATGAATCCAGGGTAATAGTGCAAGAGGAAAAGGGAATCTCTATTAATGCTTACCCAGCATTCAAAGTCCTTGCTAATTACTAACTTCCATCCTACTCAGTTCTCAGAGATCCTGAGCAACACTGGAGACACTTATTTCTCTATGGTCTTTGAAGAGGAATTACTTCTGGTTTGTGAGTCAGGTTGTTTCCTGAAGAAAGTAGTGTTTGAGGCAATCATTCAGGTCCATAAAGATTCGGAGAGCTAGAGATGGGGGAGGATACTCTGAGTGTGCACACAAAGGCCCAGGGGTGAGAGATAGCGAAACTAAACATTGGAGGGTGCAGAGGTTGGACCTGCCTCCAAACAGCTGTCTTGGGAGTTAAGGCTTCCTCTTTCATGGTAGGCAGCTGGAGAGCAGTGAGCAGTTCTCGAGCAGGCAAGGTGGCATATCTCATCCTTCTAAAAAGCTTTTTCGAAGGAGGGGAAACTAGGGAGGAGGCTGCTGTGGTAATCCAAAAGAGAGATAACTGAAGATAGTGGCCATGGGGACAGAGCAGAGGAGATGGATTTGAGAGGTGATTGGGAGGATCTTCTACTACTGGAATAGTAGGCTGAATAAATTGTGGGGGTGGAAGGGAGTGGAGATGACAGAGGTTGGAATTCAGAGTGAGTTTCAGTGTTCAGGTCTGGCAATGGAGTCATTCATTCAACAAATATTTATTGAGTGCCAGATGCTGTGCCGGGCATTAGGAATACAGCACCAAACAGAACAGATGGTGGTCCTGATGGATCTTACAGGGGGTGAGAGGGATAATAAATAAATAAACAACTAAATATGTAGAATGTGTCTGGTGGCACACCTAGGTGGGAGACAGTGATCCAGATAGAAGGAACATAGAGCACAAAGTCCCTGAGGCAGGAGTGTGCGTGTTATGTTTGAGAGACAGCAGGACACCAATACGATTGAACAAAGAGTCAACAGGGAGTGAGAGGAGCAGAAGATGAGGAGGCAGAATCGGCAGAATTTGGCAACTGACTTGTTAAGGGAGCAGGAGGAACCTAGCATGACTCCCAGGTGTGTTTTGGGCTTGAGCACCTGGGTGGATGGTGGTGCTTTTCAGGAAGGTGCAAAATGCAGAGGACAGGTTTGCAGTGGTAAGATGCTGAGTTCAGGGTCCCTGTGAGCTCAGAAAGCCTTAAAGACCATCCTGATGGAGTTTCTGGCAAGGATTAGGCTTGATGGGTCTGGGACCCAGGAGAGAGGGGAGGAGATGGGGAGGGTCCTAAGCCATACCTGAAGTTATGCAGTGGAGATTGCTGAGAAAGGGTGTGGAATGGAAGAGAAGAGGATCAGAACTTGGGAAGAGGGACCAACACAGAAGAAATGAGGAGAGGAAGAAGAGATGGGGGTGGTCGGAGAAGTAGGAGGAAAACCAGCAGGCAGTGGGCTCATGGAAGCAGAGGAAGGAAAGAGCCATCCATGCACAGGAGGGGCTTGTTAAGAGTGGCAAATGTTATAGCCGGTGGAAGTTAGATGCGGGTGGAAGAGAGTCTATTGGCTTTAACCACTAGGAGGTCCTCGACGACCTGGCTAAGAACAGTTTCTATGGCATGGTGGGTGCACCAGGCAGATTGTGGTGGGTTGAAGAGCTCGTGGGAGGTACTGAAGTGGAGATGGCCAGTGTAGATGAATTTCTCAAGAAGCTTAGCTGTGAAAAGGAGAGAGGGACAGTGATTGCTAGAGGGAGATGTGGGGGCAGATAGAGGGTTCTTATTCCCAGATGGGAGAGACTTGAGCTTCTATAAATGTTGGTAAGAAGGAGGCAACAGAGAGAGAGAGAGGGGTTGAGATACAGGAGGGAGAGGGGGTGATTGTTGTGGAGGAGGTAGCAGTGGTGGGTTCCAGAGCCCAGGTGGAGGGGCTGGCCTTAAATAGTATAGGGGCCTTCTCTTTCTTACAGAAAAGGAAGGCAGGGGTGGTGGGGTGGAGAAATATGAGGATGTTGAGCGGGTTGGTGAGAGAAATGCTTCAGTGAAGTTCAGAGCAACAAATGGAGATCCCTGACCAAGGGATGGATGCTGGAGCTAGGAGGGAGCAAGGAATACTTCTGGTTGAGAGTCAGAGAGGACTTCCTGCAGGAAGCAGCATTTAAGCTGGGCTATGATGTTCAGATGGGATTTCCATAGGAAAAGATGTATGCAGAAGGAAGGAGCAGAGTCAGCAAAGGCACAGAGGTGTGAAAAGGTTGGCCATCCTGATGGAATAATGAACAAGCTGATTTGATGAAGGGTGAGATGAGTGAGCCACTGATGATGACAGTAATAATAACAGTTACTACGTAAGAAGCACCAAACCTACCCTGTGGCAGGTGCCTCACGTACTTGAATTCATTTAATCCCACCATGCCCTGTGGAATAGGTGTTTTTCATTTTGCAGATGAGGCAAATTAGTCCTAGAGAAGTGAAGAGGTGGACCCAAGGCCACCCAGCTAGTAGGAGGTGTGGCCAATATTCATACCCAGGTCTGTCTAACTCTAAAGCCCATGCTTTTTCCACCTGACAGGGAAAGCCAGGTGAGGCCATATTGTGGGGGAGCCTTGAATGCCAAGTTGAGGAGTCTGACCTTTATCAAGGAAGCAGTGGGGAGCCAAGGTGGGTGTCTAAGCAGAGACAAGCAAGAAATCTTTGCTTGTAGTCTTTATTAGGAAGGCTGACGGGTCCAAAAGGGGAGAGAGAAGAAGAAATGAGGAGGTGGCTGCAGTGGCAGGCTGAGGGGTTGCAGGGGCCTGACCTGGATGCAAGAGGAGTGAGCGGTGGGACTGGAAGATCGTTTGTTCTTCATGACAGCCTTGAGAGGTGTGGAGTTTTCTCCTTTTATAGATGAGGAATGGGAGCCTCAGAAAGGGGGAGCCGCTTGCCCAGGACTTGAGCTCTGCTTCACGTGGTTTTGCTGACTCAGTGATTCTGTGGAACAATGTGTCACAGGGAGCTTTGAGTATGAAGAGGGTGTGTGTGTGTGCTTGGGTGCCTGTGTGCATGTATGTGTGTACGTGCACGTGTGTGTGCTTGTCTGTCTGTCACCTGGACAGCAGTGCCTTCCCTTGCCTGTCCTCTTTCCTTCTCATTTCTTCCCAATCCTCCAGTTTCCTGGATTCCATACTTACCACCTCTCTTGAGCCAAGGGGTCTGGGAGTGGGGTGATACTGTTTCACTGGCTATCTCCAGAGGATCAGCCTTTTCATTCCCAAGGCACCTGGACCCCCTCAGCCCTACTGTCTGTCCATCCCCCATCCAAAAAAACTGTAGCCCAGCTCCAGTGATGGCCCCCTAGTACCCTGCGGACAGGCGCTTGTTCCTGCAATGACTCCTCCCTGCCACTGTGGCACTACAGTGTGGGTGCAAATGGCCACCTTGGGAATTAGATTCAGTTCATGAGCAGTTAACAATAACCACGACCATGTTCTTATTGCTCTTATTTGCCAGGCAGTTGACGTATGTTCCAGTCCTTGCAACAATCATGTGGGGTTGGCATCATGAGCCCCATTTTTACAGATGAGGAAACTAGGCTTCAAGAGGGGCAATAATATGCCTGGGCACATAGCCTGGAAGCACTTGTAAAGCTGGCATTGGAACCCTGGTCTGTTGGCTTCCAAAGCTGTGGGCTTTCCATACTCCGTTTCTAAGCATCTCCAATTTGCCTGACTCCGAGCCTTCAGGAAATACAAATCTTTGTCCTTCAAGGGCAAGGTGGATTTCTCAAGATAGTGCCAAGTTCACCTAAAGGACCTCATGGGATGAGTCTGGGACTTGGAACTCTAAGAACTCTGGGTTGAAATCCTGACTCTACCACTCACCCAGCTATGTGACCTTGGGCAGGTTATCCAACCTCTCTGAACTTCAATTCCTTTGTCTCTAAAATGTTGCAGTGTTGTTGCAAGGGTTAAATGAGATGATGTGTGCAAAGAGCCAGCACCCAAGCAGGTTGCTGCTATTTATAGTCAAATGTAGGTTGGGCACCTGTCAGGTCAGAAATGGAATTTGTATACTCTGGGCCTGACCTTAAATGAGCCTGGCTTGGGGGGGGGGGCTCTCAAAGGCTCTTTGGAGACTGAGTTGGGTGTGGCCATAGATCATCTGCCATACTGGCCTCCCCATTCAGACCCCGTCCTAGCCCCACCACCCTGGTTCCAGCCATTCATGTATCTCCCCTGCTTTGCAAACTAATGCCTCTGCCTCTCTCTGTCACCCACCTGCCTGTGGCCTCTACCCTGCCCTTCCTGGCCCCAGGGAAGAGGAGGAGGAGGAGGAGACTGAGGAAGAGGAAGAGGAAGACGCTCATCAGTTCTGCTGTCCGGCCTCCGAGTGCAGTAGTCCCTCCTCTCGGTAACTGAGAGGACAAGGGTCATTTTCTATGCAGAAGCAAAAGCCTTAACCAGCCCCCCAACCTGCCCTGCCCAGGACCCCCCATGGGACCCTGTCCCTGCTTCAGGATAGGCAAGCATCATGCCCCTTCCTCCCCAACCTCCTTCTTGCAACTCCCCTGTCCCCCCACTGCTGCCTCCCCTGGACTCCAGCCCCTGAATTATAAAGGCTGGAGCCCTAGGTCTGACTAAAATGTGGGAGCAGTAGAGCTTGGAGCTTGGAACCTGGACCCTCCCGTACCCACACCCCACTTCCCAGGCACCCTGGAGCCTGCCACTCCTGGAGAGGTCTCCAAATGACATCCCAAGGACCTACCTCTGTCCTCTGTGAGCACAAACAGAGATTCAGGGTGCCTAGGGCTCAGAGGACCAGACGGGGGCGGGACCCAGCCTGCCTAGTTCCCCATTGCTCGCTCGCTGGTTCCCTCGCTGTGGCCATTGCTGCCATCTCCACTGCTTGAAGGCCTTGCCCCGTGCCCTCTGCCACTCCCATAGTGCTCTGTAAATATGATCAGGATGAAAGGGCTTTCAGAGTGCGGGTGTTGCTGTGTACAAAGGAATTTCCATCAATAAAAGCTGATCTCTTCTCTCTGTCTGATGTATGTTCCACCCCACCCCCACTTCCCTCTCCTCATCCCCACCAGGGCCTTACCTTCTTTCCTATCCAGGGCTGGGAACAGGGCCTGGGAGAGAGAGTAGGGTCTGATTCTTGGTATTGTCAATACCCAAAAGGCACTCAATAAATGAACGAATGGTGTGGCACTCTCACCACGGGCAAGTCTGCTGCCTTCTCCAGTCAGTCAGCCTGAGGCAGCATGGGCCGGCCAACCTGGACATGTTGCTTGGCCCCTCTGCTACCTAGTTTCCACCCCACCCCATGTGTAAAAGGAGGAGGGAGGTTGGACCAGAGGATCTCCAAGGGTTCCTCCAGCTCTGACATTCTGTCAATCTGAGATGCTAGAATTTTAAGAAACTGTGATTATATGGACTTAAAATATGATAATTCAGTGACACATTCCATGCAATTCTGTGGTTTCTATTTCTACAACTCTGTGATTTGGGGATTCTCCAATCCTGTGGTTTTAAGATTTCATGATTCTGTTATTAAAAAATTCTGATAATATGATTTTAATATTCTGTGATGGTTAAGAGTCCTCGATTCTGTACTTTCAAGGTTCTGATTCTACAACTTTAGGGATCTCTGAGTCTAAGGGGAAGCCATTTCCTCCAGATGCAATGACCCTAAATATATCCTGCACCTTCCAGAAGCTGGTTCTAAGCATCCCTGGAAGCTGTTGGCAGGAGGGTGGAAGGTATCCTTTATGGACGGTGGGACCCACACATTCCATAATGTGTCTGTGTTGGGAGCAAAGTCAAGAGACACCCTCCGCCCCAAGTGGGCTCATACCCCGGCTTTCCCTTTCTAAGCCTTTGGTATTGAACAAAACTGAGTTTACCTTGGTTCTTCCACTTAACTCTCTGTGTAATCTTGAGCAAATATTTTCTTCTCCTTGAGCTTCATTTTCCTCACGAGTACAGTGAGAATATATCTATCTCTGTGGGTTGTCATGAAGATTAGCAAGAAAACACTAGGAACCCAGTATAAGGTGTGATGCACAGTTGGACAAGTGTGCAGTGGCTGGTGGCTCTTGCTTTGATTAAGGTGCAGGTGAGAGTTCCTCCTCTCCTTTCTTTCAGCACCCCCCTCCTTCAGCGTCCCCTCACCTTGTTCCCTCACTCATTGTTTCACTCAACCACTCAAGTCATCTACTCATTTACTCATCCAAATTCTAATTTATTTCTCCCCTCCCTCTGTCCCTTACTCTGCCCTTCCCTCTCTCTCTTCCCCTCTCCCTCCTTCACTCGTCCAGAAAGCATTGTTTGAGCATCTAACTGTGGGAAAGACTTCACGCTTAATACTGTGAGGGATCCAGTGGAAGGAAGGAAGACAGTGGCTGTGTTTTCCATAAGATCTCCACCTCCCAGGGGAGAGGAGAAATTCCTTTGGAAAAGTAGGCAGGGTGTGAAGGGCAGAAATGATGGAGTAGATATGGCTTCACTAATGAGCAAACTATGTTCCTGGAGCAAAGAGGAGGGGGTATGTCAAGGTGGGCTGGGGAGGATTGTAGTGTCTAGGAGGGCTTGCTGGAGGAGGAAGGGCAAGAATAGAAGACTCAGAAGGGTTTGAATGGGTGGTAGATGTGAAGAGGCATCACAGGAGACACAGCATGGACAGAAACCTGGTGGAGAGCTCCAGGGTTGTGCTGGTGAGTTGGGGAATAGTGTGTAGATCTGTTCCACTGGCTCTCCAGGGCGTGTGAGTCTAGATGACCTGTGGTGGCTGGAGAAGAGACCATTCTACCCTTTATCCGATTGGAGATAGAAGGAAGTGAAGAGGGGCGAGGATTCAACTAAATGGAGGGAGAGGGCAAGTCAAGGTCAGATGATCGTTGTGGGAGCCGAGGAGGTGTAGACTCCTATGTAGACAACTGAATTGGCTGAGGGCCTGGGCTGTGGGAAGAGGGAAGGTTTCTCTCAGTTGTGAGGAAACGTGTGTGTGTGCCTGTGCATATGTGTGCATGACTTTATGTGCAGCAGGCAGGTGGATCAGTAGTGAGAAACTGTGCACTGTTGTGTATCTAAGGGAATGTGATGGTATAAGGAATTCTGAGTGTGTGTGTGTGTGTGTGTGTGTGTGTGTGTGTGTGTGGTTGATTGTGTGAGGTGGTGACTTTCTACGCCTGGCAGGCTCTCTGTGTGTGCCTGGTAGAGATAATCATGAGACTGGGTGTGGGTGGCTTTTGAGCATGTGGGGCTATGGCTTTTAGGGTGACAGTTGCCAGGCAGGATGGTCACACACACTCAGACACACACGACTGCCACCTGACTCAGGGGACCAAGGTGGCTGGTGAGCACAAGCTGTGTGCTGGGCCCTGGCCTGGGCATGCCGGGTCCACAGAGGTGAATCATACCAGGCCACTGCCTTTGGGAGACAGGAGCAGGAAGGGGACAGACACTTCAAGAGAGTAGCTTGAAGTTAGCTGCTGATAAGGATCATCTGTGACATGACTGTGCACAAGACACAGAGTGGGGAGTAGCTTACCCTGTCAACTTCTACGGCGGGGTGGGTAGACATGAGTCAGAATTGGCTTCCCAGGAGGGCTCACCTTCTCAGAGTGCTGCAAGATGCAGAGGAGTTCACCCAGACCAATGAAGTCTGGGGCGAAGGGGAGAGGGAACAAGGAAGAAGAAACGAAGAGTACGAACAAAGGCACTGTGCTCACATAGCGTTGGAAGTGCAAGTAGCCTGCTGTTGCCCAGCTGTTGTCTAGGAGCTTAAAGGTGCAGGGGTTGGCGGGGGGCAGCTGGACAGATTCAAGGGGATTCTGAAACTAAAAAGTGGGACACTGGCCTGGAAGGTAGGGGATTTTGGTTTTCATTCTTTGCGACCCTGGGCATGCCACTTTGACTTTCTGAGCCTGAGTTTGGATCTGTGGGATTGCATGGTTCATAGAGTCCATCTCTGTTCTGTTGGCTCTTCTACCCTTGGCCAGTCTAACCCATGACTCACAGTTCTCAAAGTCAGGTGCTTCTTCCATCTAACCTCAGTCTTTCCTGCTTCCTCCCAGGTGGCTTCTTCTCACACTCCACAAATATTTACCCAGCATCTGGCCCTGTGCGTATCATTGTGGGAAGGTGTAGGGAGCTGGAGAATGCAGACTAGACCTGGGAGGGGCAGTTCAGAGCCGAGAGAGGGTGGTTAAGAACACCTTAATTTGTTGATTTGGCTCCTGGCTCCACCACTGCTGAGCTTTGAGACTTTGGGCAAGTTACTTCATCTCTCTGTACTTCGGTTTCCTCATCTGTTATCTCCTTCAGGGAGAACAACCCAGACCTTGCAAAGTTGCTAGGCCTAACAAAAAGTAGATACTTGGTAAATGACAACAATTATTTTTAGGGCTGCAAAGAAGCAGATCTGGGATTCAAACCTGGGTCTGTGTGCTCCCAAGCCTGTGTTTGCCCACTCTCTCCCCAGTCAGTCCCTTTGATGGCCTCCTCCCCTACCAGCCCCTGTGCCAAGCCAGGTTGGCCCAGGTTTGGATTCTCCATGGCAGTGGGATTGAGCAGTAGAAACAGCTTGAAGAAAAGCCATCAGAGGAGACAGAGGTGATTGGGGTCCCTCTGCCCATCTGCCCCACCCACCCCTTTGTCTGGCGTCCTTGTCTGTCTTTCTCCAAGGCCCGAAGAAAGCCCCTACCCTCATCTAGGTGCGCTGACTTCCTCATCTTGTTTTCTTGTCTCTCACTTCAGGTCCCCTCACTGCCCCCCACCCCGCCTTTCCAGCCTAAGTTGTCATGGGAATAGTCCTCAGCATCCCTAGCTTCCTCTTGCCCTCATCTTATAGTATCCATAGCAACAGCCCCCATTCATTTCCATGGCAACTGCATCCTGATCCCATCCCCTGCTGGCTGCCTAGCTCTGGGCAGTGCCAATAAAGAGAAGGAGGGAGAGAGACCTCCCATTAGGAACAGCATCTGGGGAGAGTCAGTGCCCCACACCATGGGAAGGCCACCCCAAATCCCTACAGAATATCCTACCCTGCTTCTCCCTATCTTAGTGCCTTGGCTCACAAAGTCACTCACTTCTACCAGTTCCTCCTAGGCAAGGCCCTGGTCAACAGCTTCCTCCTCCAGGAAGCCTTTATAAAAGGCAGCAAGGGAACTAATACAGGCTCTGGGCTTTGGATTCCTGTTCTGCCACTTGCTAGCTCTGAGACCTTTGGCTGTTACTTTCCCCCTCAGAACCTTTTTCCTCACCTGCAAAGTAGGAATACTAATTCTTCCTTCACGTTTGTCATGCAGATTAAATAATGTGTGGAAAATGCCTGACACAGGGAAGGTGCACTGTGAGTGTGAGTTTATTTTTATTCTGCTCAGCCACCCCCAAGCAGAAGGAATCTCTCTCCTGAGCTCCCCCAGCACTTCCTCTGTTCCCCAGCCTTAAGGACTTTCAGCTTTGTACTGTGGTTATTTGTATAACGTAGTTTATTTCCCCTGATGCAGAGGATGCTCTCCAGTTTCCCCCACAGAATAGCCCAGAAGACAGTGCACACGTGTTGTGTGTGTGTGTGTGTGTGTGTGTGTGTGTGTGTGTATGTGTGTGTTCTTATATTCTTTGCCCCTGACTGGGAGGAGTCCAGAGGTGGGGGAGCGGGGTCCCCCAGGCCCTTTCAGAAGTCCAGGAAGCCAAAGAGGGAATTGCATTTCCTCTAGCCCTACACAGAAGAGAAACAGGTGCAGAGAGGTAAAGGGACGTGCCTGGGCTCATACAGCTGGTAAATGGCAGTCAAGACCTGAACCTAGGCCTGCCCAGCTTTTACTGTACGGTGTGTGTGTGTGTGTGTGTGTGTGTGTGTGTGTGTGTGTGTGTGTACGCACACACACACACATATGAGGAAGAGAAGAGAGATTTTCCATGTGATCAGCATGCCCTTTGGTGTTTTGGGGGACCCTGAGTAAAGGGATTCCACATCCTCAGGTGCTATTTCTTCAACAGTACGTATGATGTCAGGGGCAACACCCTCAAGCACTGTCCTTTTTGCCAGGCCCTCTTGGGGGAGGCTGTGCTGACAGTCTGACCTCCCTGCCCCTATTCCCTTTGCACCAGAGTTGGGGGCCATCTCTGAAGGGAGGAATTGCCAAAGAGTGAAGACCTGGGGGCGACATGAAGCCAGAAGTGGGGAGAGGCAATGAGATGTCATGAAAAGACAGCCTGGGCCCTGTGTTTGCATCCTGACTTTCTCACCTAATAACTGTGTGACCTTGAGCAAGTTTCTATCACCTCTCTGAGCCTCAGTGTCCTCATCTATAACATGGAGCTAATGGTGTCTGCCTCGAAACATTTTGAGGATTTAATGAACTCATTAATGCTCTTGCCCTAGGGATAGAGGTGACCATAAGGCCCTATGGCAGCAGAGGAAGGACCTGAAAGCCAACATGTGTGGAGTGGGCAGGTGGGCATGGAAGAGCACACCTGAGCTAAATGTTGAAGGGTGAGCAGAGCATAGCCAGGTTGAAGTAATGGGGCAGAGGAATATGAAGCAGGGGTCAGGTCAGCAGAACCATCCATGGCTGTGGTAAGGAAGTTAGACGTTATCCTATGGATGATGATTCCTATGAAACCTAAGTTAGATCACGTCCCTCCTCAGCTCATCTCAATCAGAGTGAAAAAGTCAAAGTCTTTATCATGGGCTTAATACCATTCATGATTTGGCCCCCATTACCTCTCTGATCTTACCTCTCTATCACTCTCCCCTCATCCACTTTGCTCCAGCTACACTGGCTTCCTTACTGTTTCTCAAACATGGCAGGTGCCATTCAACTCTATATCTTTTCACTAGCTCTACCTTCTGTCTGGACTGCTTTTCCCTCAGGTGACCACAGAGCTCACTCCCTCACTTCCATCGGGGCTCAGCTTATATGCCACTTCTTCAAGAAGACCTTCCCTGACCACAATATCGAAAACAGCACTTTTTATCCCTCTGTTGTATTTTCCTTCCTAGCACTTCTCCCTACCTGAAAGGAAAGTATGTATTTAAAAAAAATTTTTTTAAGTTTATATATTTTTGAGAGAGAGACAGAGACAGCATGAACAGGGGAGGGGCAGAGAGAGAGAGAGAGAGAGAGAGAGAGAGAGAGAATCCCAAACAGGCTCCACACTGCCAGCACAGAGCCTGATGGGGGGCTTGAACTCACAAAACTGTGAGGTCAAGATCTGAGCCGAGACTGAGAGTCAGATGCTCAACCAACTGAGCCACCCAGGCGCCCCAACAGTATGTATTTATAGTCTGCTTCTCTCACTAGAATGTCACCTCCCCAGGGAACACATCTTATGTATTTTGTCCACTATTTTATTTCTGGCACCTAGCATTGTGCCTGGTGCATAGAAAATGCTCAATTGTTCGTTGAATGAATTATGAGGAGCTGTGGAAGGGTTTTAGTGGGAGCACAAAATGGTCAAAGCTGTACTTTGGAGAGCTCTCTCTGGCTGCAGGATGGAGAATGGATTGGAAGAAGACACTGGAGAGGGAGGTCAAGGCTCAGGTGGGAGGATCTATTAGCATAGCCACCATGGCCCATTCATTGACTACTTCACTCCAGAAGCTTTTAGCTACTCTGTTCCCGGCCTTGTGCTCTGTGCTGGCTAGATTACCAAAGTCTCTTCTTGTGCTGGGAACACAAATAGTTGTCATGCTTTGCCAAAGCTAACCTGCACCATAAAAAGAAGGACAGACATGTGCTGTGTGTGGGAGCTCTGCACAGGACCAGCAATAATTTCTGGCTGGAGGTGGGCTTCAGGAGGGCTTCTTGTGGTGGCATATGACCTGAATCTTGATAGAAGTAGGGTGTGGGGGGATTTCTCAGATTGCAGATGGCAGAAATGATAAGGGCTGTATTCCAGGCAGAAGGTACTGTATGAGCAGTTTTGGAGGTGGAAAGCAGAGGAGTATTTGGGAGAAACAGGATCTGGGCCAGGCTGGAGGGAAGGGTAGATGGGATGGGGGCTGGCAGCTAAGCTTGCAGTATGGCTTAATATTGAAGAGTGTGAGCTCTGGAGACTGACCGCCTGGATTTGAATCCTGGGTCTATCATTAATAGCTGTGTGACCATTGATAAGTTACTTAACCTCTCTGAGCCCCAGTTTCTTTATGTATAAAATGAAGATAAATCACAATACCTATCTCATAGGGTTCTTTTGGACAGTAAACAGGTTATTAAATGTGAAGTGGTAAGCACAGTGCCTGACATGCTAAGCACTCTATAAGCATTAGCTATGGTATCTTTGAGAATCCTCAAATGCCAGAATAACGAACTTGGGCTATCTCTTGTGGACAGTGGGAGCTCTGGATGGTTCATGAACCGAGGAGACAATTGAGGAAACCTGGGTTTGAGCTGTGTGCTGACAGGGAGAGTTTTGAGAGGTTGCTGGGCAGTATCCTGCAGTCCTGAGTGAGGTGGAGAGGAGCACCTTAGATGCCTGGGTTGGTGGGGGGAGCGCTGGGCCAGGTCTGACCCCCAAAGTGGACTTCACAAGGCCCTGAGGCCCAGGAGGAGAGAGTATTTGGGGTAGAGGGCGGTTCCCCAGTCTGTTTCTGCCTTGCTCCTGGCAGTGTTATAGACTGACGTTGGGAGGATGGAGGTTGAATGGTGGATGGGAGGCTCCACTAGGGGTGGAAAGGAGCTCTCCCCCTGCAGCCCAGGACCCAGCCTGGTGGGTGGGTACAGCCTCCCCACTGCACCCCTGAGTGCTCTCCTGCAAGGCTGGAAGGTCTGTTGCAGCTCAAGCTCCCATATTGGTAGGGAGTCCCCTTACATCCACCCCAGCTTGCCCTGCCCTGTGCCCTGGCCTCTGCCAAGTAGGGGTTGGGGAGTGGCCCCTTAACCCTTTCCAACCAAGGGCCCCTTCAACCATGTGCCCGCCCAAACCAGACCATTCATTCCCTGGGCCCCAGCCACACCCATTCCCCCCACAAGCCCCATGCTTCACCCACCTGTCCTTCCCCTCCCAACCTCCCTCCCCCATTTTCCCCACCTCTGTGGTTCCTCACCTTGCCTGCTAGGCTCAGGGCACCTGGGCTCTGCCGCCACCTGGGTTCCCTGGCAGCCTGGTTGCCATGGCACCATGGGAGCAGGTCTGGCAGAACAACAGCTCTGAGTAACCAGGGCAGGCAAGGCCCAGTGCCCAGCTCCTGCCAGTCTTCAACCTTGAGACTCTTGCCCTCCCCTCCCCCAGCTGAGCAGAGGAGGCCATGAGGAGAAAAAAGAAGTTGCCCCGCAGGGCAGCTCTTTACCTGTGAGGATGCTGAATGGGAGGTGCCTCCCACTGTCTGGGAGCCTGAGCCCTTGCAGACAGGGAACCCTGGGAACTGGCTAGACCAGTGTCCAGGCAGCTGAGGGCAGGGGTGGGGCTATAGGGGGTCGGGCTAGGCAGGGGAGGGGTGAGTGTGGAGGTGCAGGATGCAGGAGTGGGTCCCAGGCCTGGGGTCAGGGCTGATCTGGGCGGTGCTGGGGGATCAGGCTGGGAAGGAAACCACAGCATGCAGTGTTGGGGACAGAGCCATGAGGGGCTAGAGCTGAGAGGGATGGGACTGTGAGGGAACTGGTCCATCAAGGGAAGGAAGGTTTGGGGATGGAATTGTTAGGGGCCAGCACTATTAGAAAAAGGTACTTGAGTGGACAAGACTGGGAGGGAACCAGTCTGGGGATAAGGCTGTGGAGGGGACGTGACTATGAAGGGACCAGGTGTGAGGGTTGAGTAGGACTGGGGACAAGCCTGTGAGAAGACCCAACCTTGAGGTAAAGGAGTCTAAGAGGCCGGAGCTGTGAGTGGTGGGGCTGAAGGGCAATGAGGGGAACTCCCTTGCCGCCTTTAAATACTGGGGTTCCTGTGTCTGTGAGGGAGCTGGGGAGGATGGGGTTGTGGGCAGGGATCTGGTCTACCCACTCTCAGTCTTGCTGAGCAGGCCCATCTCCTGGTCCCACATCCTGGCTCATCTTATCTCATCCCCACAGTGTGGAGGGTGATGCCCCAGGCAGTGACCTGAGCACAGCGGTTGATAGTCCTGGGAGCCAACCCCCCTACCGGCTGAGCCAGATGCCCCCCACCAGCAGCCACATGGGGGGCCCGCCAACTGGGGTGGGCCTTCCCTGGGCTCAACGAGCTCGCCTCCAGCCAGCCAGTGTCGCCCTGAGGAAGCAGGAGGAGGAGGAGATAAAGCGCTCCAAGGCCCTATCGGACAGCTACGAACTCTCCACGGACCTGCAGGACAAGAAGGTGCAGAGGAGACAGTTCTGGCTGGGAATGGGAGTGGGAACAGGGTGGGGGGGTGTGGGTGTGCGAGAACCAAGGGAGGGATTGGGATGTGGCACTTGAGGGCGGTATCCAGGGAGGGATAGGGAAACTAGAATGGGAGACTAGCTCTGGGGTCCTTCATCCTCCTGGGGATGCACTCATTCACCACCCATCCACTGAGTTTCCAGTTCACTCAGCAAACACTGACACAAAGATGAATGAGACCGGAACCCAGTCCTCCAAAATCTAATAGGAGAAGCACACACATAAATGGGCACTTTCAGAAGAGTGTGCTATAGTATATCACATATA
>NW_024420031.1:149111-169740 GCF_014898765.1 Herpailurus yagouaroundi | reverse complement strand
TCCTTCCTTCCTTCCTTCCTTCCTTCCTTCCTTCCTTCTTTCCTTCCCTCTCTCCACACTCCCCTTCCCTTCCTCTCTCCCTCTCTTCTTTCTCTCTCTTCCTCTTTCCTTTCCTTCCCCTTGCTCTCAATTTATTTCTTACTTTTCTTTCCATTTTTGGCATCTCTGTTTTTTTTTTAACTTTTCTGGCATAATGAACATCTATTTCTTGTAAATAAAAAAGAAAACCACAGTCCAGTCCCATGTGACAAGTGTTATCTGAGATTAAAGTGAGGACACAACACTGAGAGCACAGCCTGGCCTGTCTAGGCAGCTATGCGCAGTTGGCTGTGGTGTGGGTTGAGGCCCAGGGAGGTGAATGAGGCTGCAGTGAATTTCTGACCTCATCCCCCTCAACCCTCCCCTGCTAGGTGGAAATGCTGGAGAGGAAGTATGGGGGCTCCTTCCTGAGCCGCAGGGCCGCCAGGACCATCCAGACAGCCTTTCGCCAGTACCGCATGAACAAGAACTTTGAGCGGCTCCGCAGCTCGGCTTCAGAAAGCCGCATGTCCCGCCGCATCATCCTTTCCAATATGCGGATGCAGTTCTCCTTTGAGGAGTATGAGAAGGCACAGAACCCCGCGTACTTCGAGGGCAAGCCTGCCTCGCTGGACGAGGGTGCCATGGCTGGTGCCCGGAGCCACCGGCTTGACCGAGGGCTCCCATATGGGGGCTCCTGTGGAGGGGGCATCGATGGTGGGGGAAGCTCTGTCACCACATCTGGAGAGTTTTCCAATGACATCACAGAGCTCGAGGACTCCTTCTCCAAACAGGTCAGCATCCCTGAAAAGGGCCTCTCCTCCCTATATTGCCTATATTCCAAACTGAAAGAAGTTGCCTGGCAAGCATGTGAGTACGGACTGTGAGATGGATGAGAAAGGCATCCATCTAGTTAGAACAAGTTAAACATCTAGGCTTTTGGAACACATAAGAAAATTTAAGTTCTCACTCTTTGGAACTTGATGCACAAGCAAATTAAGGCCTAACAGGTGATGAGCTCCTACTCCGTGCCAGGTGCTGTGTGTGCATCATAACGACCTGCACAATGGGGGTTGTTATCCCAATTGTGATAACAGAGGAGGAGACTGGGGCTCCAAGTCCCTGAGAGGCGAAGTGACTTTTCCAAACTGGATTGGAACTCAGCTCTGTCTGGTTCTAAAGTCCATGCCCTTTCCCTTATTCTGCACTACTACCACTATCGACCAGGCTCTGTGGTGGGTACTGCGACAGAGACAGATGAGCCAGCCAGGGTCCTTGTTCTCGAGGATCTCCAAGGCCAGTAGGAAATGACAGACATGCACATGACTGTCTCCTGCAATAGAGTGTGCTCAGAGCCATGAGAAAGGATCACATATAGTACCATGGGAATGCAGAGGAGGGAAAAGAGACTTTCTTCTGGGAGGACAAGAGAAAGCCTCTTTGAGAAAATAGCACTGGAGCTGGGCCTTACCAGACAAATAAGACTTAGCAAGTTAGAGATTGTTGGGAGAGTAGGGTGTTGCTTGCACAGGCATTACACTGGCAAAAGCATGAGATGGTGGGAATATAATAGGCAGTGATGGTGGTAGCAGATCATTCTCGGCTTGAGGTCTGTCAGCATTAGCTGTTCAAGTGCAAATCCCAGTTCTGCCATCTCTCAGCTGTGTGACCTCCGGAAAGTTGTTTAACCTCACTGAAACATGATCAATAAAATGGAGATAGAACCTTCCTTTTAAAGCTGTTTTGAAGAGTCACTTCAGCTAGGTAATATACATGAAAGCAGCTGCTCAGTACATGTTAGTTTCCTTCCTAAAACCAAGGAGGTATTTAGCAGAAAGGGTTGAATGAATGAATGAATGAAGCTTTATAAGAGAAGAAACCATTCTTCTCTAAGCTCTCTGATCTCACCCTGCCACCAGCCAGGACATGCTTCCCTGGAGCTAGTGAAGGGGTGTAGGTAGGGGGGAGGAAAGAAATTTTAAATGGAAGATCTAAGTCACTCATCCATCCATACAACAAACATTTAATTGAATACCTCTTCTGTGTCAAATGTGTTGAGCTGAGTCGACTGAAGCTGACTGAGCTGGCTGAAAAGACAGAAACCTGGACCCATCCCTCAAGGGGAGAATGGGGGATAAGGGATCACAGTCTGGTGCAGAGACTGAGGAACCAGGCCTGGGCTCAGCTGTTAATGCTATCTAAATATGATGGAGAAGTGTGGTAGTTACATGTATCAGTTACATTGCTGCATAACACATGACCCCCAAATTTAGTAGCTTCAAACTGAACATAAAGACTGTGCTTAAACAAGAAATATTAATTATCTCACACGGTTTCTGAGGGCCAGGAATCTGGGAGTAAGCCACTGGTGGCTGGTGGTTCTGGCTCAGGGTCTTTCATGAGGCTTCAATCAAGCCATAGGGTGAGACCAGTCTGTGAAGACTTTCTGGGGGCTGATGGGTCTGCTTCCAAGCTCACTCACTTGACTGTTGCAGGAAGATTCAGCTCCTCATCATGTGGGCATCTCCCTAGGACTGCTCATGGTGTGGCTTCCCCCAGAGCAAGGGGTCTGAGAGAGATTGAGAGAGAGAACAGTGAACAAGAGTGCTCAAGAAGGAAGCTGCAGTCCTGTATAACCTGATGTAGGAAGTGACATCCCATCACTTCTGCCATATACTGTTGGCTCCACAGACCAAGCCTGGGATCATGTATACCAAGAGGCAGGGATCATTAGAGGCCAGTTTGGAGGCTGGATACCACAGGGAAGCAGAGTTACCAGCCATGGTTTAGATCATCAAATAATAAATATTATGGGTTGAACCAGACAGAACCAGATGGAGGGCTCTGGGAGCCCAGAGGAAGCTGGGATATTGGTTTACCCTGGGGGATGGCAGAGGCAGGAATGTGGATTGAATCAGAGAGTAGGTGGCATTTGGCATGGGTACATAGGGACATGAAGGAGGGATTGAGATATTGAGAAGGGGACTTGTGGCCAATAGCCAGCCCCTGTGAGCTCACAATGGTTCCCTGGGAGTTATTTTATACACTGCAGAGAACCTGTGGGGGTGGGGGAGGGGATTCCCTCTTCCTGGCTGACCCACTAGGAAGATTCCCCCTTTTGCCTCCCCTCCCTCCCTCCCCTACTCCCTCCCTTCCACCATCCTACCCTCCTTCCCTTCCCTCTTCCCCTTTACTCCCACACAGGTAAAGTCTCTGGCTGAGTCCATTGATGAGGCCCTGAACTGCCACCCATCAGGGCCCATGTCTGAGGAGCCAGGGTCAGCCCAACTGGAGAAGCGAGAGTCAAAGGAACAGCAAGAGGACAGCTCAGCCACGTCCTTCAGTGACCTTCCCCTCTACTTGGATGACCCAGTCCCCCCACCATCCCCTGAGCGACTGCCCAGCACAGAGCCCCCACCCCAGGGCCGGCCTGAGTTCTGGGCGCCAGCCCCTCTCCCACCAGTTCCTCCACCAGTGCCACCTGGGACCCGGGAAGACGGTGCCCGTGAGGAAGGCACTCGCAGGGGTCCTGGGTGCTTGGAGTGCCGGGATTTCCGGCTGCGGGCCGCCCACCTTCCCCTGCTTACCATTGAGCCTCCTAGTGACAGCTCCGTGGACCTGAGTGACCGCTCAGATCGCGGGTCTGTCCACCGCCAGCTGGTGTATGAGGCTGATGGCTGCAGCCCCCATGGGACCCTGAAGCACAAGGGGCCACCAGGCAGGGCCCCAATCCCACACCGCCACTACCCAGCCCCAGAGGGCCCAGCCCCAGCCCCGCCAGGGCCCCTGCCACCAGCCCCCAACAGTGGCACTGGGCCCAGTGGTGTGGCTGGGGGTCGGAGGTTGGGGAAGTGCGAGGCAGCAGGCGAGAACTCTGATGGTGGAGATAATGAGAGCCTGGAGAGCTCCAGCAATTCCAATGAGACCATCAACTGCAGCTCTGGCTCCTCTTCGAGGGACAGCCTGAGAGAGCCTCCAGCCACAGGCCTGTGCAAGCAGACTTACCAGCGGGAGACGAGGCACAGCTGGGACTCACCAGCCTTTAACAACGACGTGGTGCAGAGGCGGCACTACCGAATCGGCCTCAACCTCTTCAACAAGTACGTGCTCCCTGATCCTGCCTCCTCGCCCCTTCCTACCCTGCTAGAGGCACTTGGACCGCTGGGGCTGAACTCCAAGCAGAGATCCTGCTTCAGCCATCCTCTCGTTTTGTGGGTGGTGTTTCTCCCCAGCCTTTCAGGGAAGAGGATTGGCAACAGGGTGGCAGAATGGAAAGCCCTCCCCACCACACACAGACACACCTGTCAGAGGCAATTCTAACCCTAATACTGCCTCTGACTGGCCGTGTGATCTTGGGCAAGATGTTTCCTCCTCTGGGCCCGGTTTGCTGCCTATAGGATGGATTCTGAACCTTGGGTCCCCCATGTCCCCTTTTTGGTGGGGAGGTGATATGATGTATAAAGAGCCCTGCTCTAAGTAACAGGAGCCCTCGACCCCTAACCTGACTCCGGCCAGCCTCTCTGTGTAGCCCTGGGCAAGGTGTGTTCCTTCCTTGGGCTTCAGTGCTTCCATCTATTGATTAGCAGGGTGTGTGGGGCACCTGGGTGGCTCAGTTTATTAAGCATCCAACTCTTGATCTCGGTTCATGTCATGATCTCGTGGTTTGTGAGTTCGAGCCCTGCATCGGGCTCTGAGCTGACAGCACAGAGCCTGCTTGGGATTCTTTCTCTCCCTCTCTCTCTGCCCCTTCCCTGCTCGTTTTTTCCCTCCCTCCCCTTCCTCCTCTCCCTCTCTCTCTCTCTCTCTCTCTCTCTCTCTCTCTCTCTCTCTCAAAATAAATAAAACAAACTTTTAAAAAGTTTTCATTAGCAGGGTGTGCATACTCAGGCCTGGTGGGGGGCAGGGTGGAGTACTGGAGTAGTCAGTGACCATGACTGAGCCCTTTCTAGGTGCCTGATCTTATGCCAGGTGCTTAGGAGTGGGGTGGAAGCCTGACATTTGCTCAGAAGAGAATTAGAAACCAAATGCCTTGTGTCTTCATAGCCTAGTAGACACTGCCACCTATATTTACTTCTCACAATAGCTCAGGAATGTGGGAAGTAGTGTCCCTGTTTTATAGAGAAGGAGCTGAGGCTTAGAGACATAAAAGGAGTTGCCTTGAGTCACACAACTGGTAAGTGACAGATGTGAGACTCCTGTGGCACCAAAGTCTCTTCCAAATTCCAGCCTCATGGGGTCCTAAGGCTCTGGGGTTTTGAATACGGGATAGCTCAGACCCAGAATTGGCCTAGTGGAAAGTAGAGAGTATCTTGTCTATTGGCACATTCATAGAGGCTGGGTACTACCTTGTCTGGGTGGGATTTGAGAGGCAGACAGAGAAACCTCTTCACTTTCCTGTTCTGAGGGTCTGTGACTCAGAGAGAAGGGCTTAGCCTGGGGGCTCAGGCCTTCTCCCAGGACTCCTCAGTGGCTACTGGGAATATTAAAGCTCCTGGCATAGAGCAGCGTCTCATTAGATCTTAGTTTCCATTGTAGTGTGGCTCCAGTTAACTGACTGGCTCCAGTGAAAGGGTTTAGGATGCCTTGGAATTTAGAAACTCTGTGAGAGTGACTTCCTCCCCTTGGGCCTCAGTTTTCTTATCTGTACCATGAAGGGATTGGACATAAGTTATATATTCACCTTCCTTGGTTCTCTGAAGCTATGGTTGGGCCCAAAATTAGTTCATGAAGTGGGACCGAGGGCCGAGTTCTAGGAGCACAGTCATCTCATCTACCTCCCCTCTTTCTGCAGGAAGCCAGAGAAGGGTATCCAGTATCTGATCGAGCGGGGCTTCCTGTCAGACACACCGGTGGGAGTGGCTCACTTTATCCTGGAACGGAAAGGCCTGAGCCGGCAGATGATAGGGGAATTCCTAGGGAACCGGCAGAAGCAGTTCAACAGAGATGTGTTGGAGTGAGGACCCCAGGATGGGGCAGATCGGGCCAGGGATTCCTGGAAAAGGAGGGCAGGAGGGAGGAAGTGGGCAGCCTGTCCTTTTTGTTCAGATAAACTTTACAAAACAGGATGAAGAGACCTTCCTGCTCCCATACCCCTCTACTTCAAAAACGTCTGATCTCTCTTGGCCCTGTTTCCAAAAGTCCTCTGGGTGGTCCTGCTTGTCCTATGGCCTGCTTTGGGCCCCAGTTTGCCTATCTCTGAAATCAGTGGGTCAGTGGAAAGGACCCTTAGAACCATGTGTCTGGCCTTGATTTTCTGGGATGGATTCAATTTCAAACATTCCATCCTCGTAAGTACTTGGTAGGGCTATGGGTCCAGATTTTGGAAGTCTGTCAGTGGGGGTGTTTGTCCGTTTGAGCAGGTCAGGGTAGGTCAGAGGTTTTCTGCAGAGGATTTGAGAGTGGCATACCTGCTTCTTTCCTCCTCAGCTGTGTGGTGGATGAGATGGACTTCTCCTCCATGGATTTGGATGATGCACTCCGGAAGTTCCAATCCCATATCCGGGTCCAAGGCGAGGCCCAGAAAGTGGAGCGACTTATCGAAGCCTTCAGGTGTGCCTTTTTCCCATTCCTGAAGCTGCCCTTCCCCCCTTTGGGGGGCAGTGTAGTATGTGTCTACAAGTAACCTCTCTGAGCCTCATACTTTCCTCACCAGAAACTGGAAATCATAAATCCTATCATGCAAGGCAGTTGTGAGGATCAGAGGTAGTGTGCCTAAAGTGTCTAGCTCAGCATCTGGGACATGGGCATCCAATAGGTGACGACAGCATTAGCAACAGCTAATGTTTGTCAAGCACTGGTTTACAAGGTATCAGGTGCTGAGCTGGGCACTTTATGTGATTATTTCACCAAATACTCACAACAACCCTACGAGGTGGGTGCTTCCATTATTATTCCCATTTTGCAGATAAGAAATCAGAAATTTAGAAAGGTTAAGTAATTTGCTCAGTGTCATACAGTAAGAGGTTCAAACCAGGATTTGAACTCAAATGTGTTTGCCTCCATGACCTAATGCCTTTGACTCTTATCCTCTACTGCTAATGCTTTGGGAATCAGGCAGACCTGGACATAACCCGGCTCCACCACTTAGGGGTATCAAGCAGGGAAACAGAAGAGTTGCTGACAACTTGTTTCCCATAATGGGAGAAGGATTTGTCCTATAGTCAGAAAGATCTGGATTTTCATCTTGTCTTCACCATTTACCAACCTTTTACCTTGGGCACGTTACCTCTCCACTTTGGGCCTCATTACTTCCTCTGTAAAATGGGGCTGCTAATAGCTACTTTACAGGATCGTGATAGGATTACATGAGACAATGTATGGAGGTCTGTAGGCAGAGCTCTGTAAAAGGTAGTGGTTGTGATTTTATATGCTAGTCTTGGGGAAGCTGAAGAAAGAGGACATACCCAAAAGCCTTGGGAATATTTCTTGGGGGAGAGGGTTGGTGGCACCAGACTGGGGGTGGGGGGACGGTGGGTAGGTGAAGATTACTAGTGCCTGACCCTGGCCCTGATCCTGCCCTGCAGCCAGCGGTATTGTGTCTGTAACCCAGCCCTTGTGCGCCAGTTCCGGAACCCAGACACCATCTTCATCCTTGCTTTTGCTATCATCCTCCTCAATACCGACATGTACAGTCCCAGCGTCAAGGCTGAACGCAAGATGAAACTAGATGACTTCATCAAGAACCTGAGAGGTGACCCCAGACATCGCTAGCAGCTTGTCCTGTCCTTCACCTCGGAAGGGAGAGTGGGCAGGGTGGAGGTGGGCTGGGGAAGGAGCGGGGAGATCACACCTCCTCTGTGGAAAATTACCTGTGATGCTCTCTCACTTTCTGCCAAAGCTGGGTATTGCCAGGGCATTCCCTTATTAATTCACTCAAATAGTTGTTTGTCCATCTACTCATTCCTGCACCAGGTACTCACTGAGAAGGTTCTGGGGTTACAGCAGTGAACATGAGAGATAAAAGCCCTGGCTCTTACAGAGCTTACACTAATCCACTCAGTCATTTTATGCATCCGTTCACTTATCACTCCTCCCTCTTTCCCTCTCCTTTTTATTTATGCCCATAAAGACTCATTTAAGTATTCTACGTACCCTTTCCTCCATCCATACATTCCTTTATCCACTTGAACACCCAGCCAGCCAGCCAGCCAGTTGACACTGAGTGCCTCACGTGTGCCAGGCCCTGTGATGGGTGCTAAGGAAACCATAGTCCCTTGCCCCGAGAGAGCTCCTGGTTTGTGGGACAGGCTGACATATAGTACCAGATACCCAACACGAGAGAAAAAGCAAACCATGATGTCAGGCCAAAAGCGCAGTCAGACCTCAGAGGAGGGAGAGCCCACCTCCAACACACTTCCTGGAGGAAGCAGTATTTTCATTTTAAGGTGGACTTTGAAGGCATGGCTAATATGACAGAATAGCAATAGAGGAGGCTTACCTAGTAGTAAGAATAACGAAGGCACAGGGGCACCTGAGTGGCTCAGTCGGTTAAGCATCTGACCTTAGTTCAGGTCATGATCTCCCAGCTCATGGGTTTGAGCCCCACATCGGGCTCTCCCCTCTCAGGGCAGAGCCTGCTTCCAATCCTCTGTCTCCCTCTCTCTCTGAACCCCCCCCCCCCAAAAAAAAAAAAAAACCAAAAACATTTACAAAAGAATAACAAAGGCAGGAAAAGTTGTTTGAAGAACAATCAAGATGGGGTGGATGATCCAGTTGGGAAGGTCAGTTGGAATCAATATGCAAGGACCTTGAATGCCAGGTAGAAGGTGTCACCTTGACCTTTTTTCTTGGTTTATTGTATTGATGTCAAACCCTGGCTCTCACCAAAGAGCAGCCTCCTAAAAATGGCACATATGCTAGGATTATTTAAACAGAAACGAAAGAGGGAAATAGACATGAGGAAAAACAAACAGATGAGACAAATTGGCTGACCGGCAGGGTTTGCACAGTAGATGGGCTTAAGCTCTCTGGCAGCTGAGGTAAAAAGGCGGTGTGATGAAGCATGTTCCTTTAGCACCTGTCCAGGGAGGAGGCGTGGCATTTCCAAAGGAGAAAACATTTTCTCTAGCAGAAGGTTTGGAGGGAAGAGTGAGTGGGTTTCACTCAGCAGACAGGAATGAAGAAGGATGGTAGACTTGGGAGGAGGGAGTTAGATCAGAGGCCATCTGGATCTGTCTTCTGGAATCCTGCTGTTAGTCATTCGTTCATTCATTCATTTCATCAATCCTCCCTCCCACCCTCCCTCCTTCTCTCTCCTGCTCTTTATTATCCTGCTCTTTCCACATAACCTCGCTACAGGAACTTTCACATGCTTTTTGTAAACACCAAGTTTTTAATAGCTGTAAATTATTTTATTAAATGGATACACTCAGCTTTACTTAACTGTCCCTCTATTGTGAGAACTTAGGTTGTTTCAAGGTTTTTCCTGTAAGTAGCACTTGTACGCACAACTGTGCGCATACTTCTGAGTAATGCCTTAGGGCAGATTCCTAGAAGAAGAATCATGGACTATTTAGGCTTTTGCCAAACTACCTTCCAAAAACAGTTTTGTTAATATACATGCCCACTTTCCTGCACTCTTACTAACATTTAATGTTAGTTTTGCTAGTTAGAAAGGGGAAAAGTATCTGATTATTTTAATCACAGTGTGCTCTGAGTGGCTTAGAAAAAATCCCCGCCATGGGAAAGAAAGCAACTGGCTATCCAGTTGCTTGGTGAAGGACACCTTTTCCAGTCCAGTCCTGACCAAGGGACCGAGGGTGCCCACTCCCTCCAGTCTCGGCCATTGTTTGCACTCATGCCTGGGTGTGGGGCATTTGGAGGAACCCCTGCCACCCACTCCTCACATTTGTGCAATATGCCCCTGTGTTACTCCCTTGCCCAGGGGTTGACAACGGTGAAGACATCCCCCGAGACCTCTTGGTGGGCATCTACCAGCGAATCCAGGGGCGTGAACTGCGGACCAATGATGACCATGTGTCCCAGGTGCAGGCTGTGGAGCGCATGATTGTTGGCAAGAAACCGGTAAGTGCCTGGAGAGGCTGCAGAGGGACGGGGTTTGGGTCTGCTTCTGCCACTGAATGGCAGGTAAGTCAGTACCCCTGACTCTGAGCCCCAGACTCCCCTCTCCAGCTGAATGGAGTAGGCGATAATGCATTACTCAGCGGGGCGTGGTACAGAGTGAGATGCTCTTATGGGGATGCATCTAACACATTGCAAGGAACGTGGTGGGTGCTGTAGAAATATTGGCATCCTTCTCACCCCCGGTTTTGCCTCTCCATCCCAGGTGAGGAGCCAAGCTAATAGTAAACTGATAACCAAAACCAAGAACACACTGTAGTCTTTTAGTCAACAAGCATTTACAGATGCCTTTCCATAGAGCTGGGCATTTGACTGAGGAGTAGGGACACAGATATGAATCAGACATAGTTTCTGTCCTTAGAGGTATTCACAGGCTGGGAGTGGGGGTGTCAGTGCATCTGCCTTATAGTTAGTCTGAGGGAGCATAAAGGATGGAGAGGTCACTTCTGGTCCGGGGAAATCAGAAACACCTTCTTGGAAAAGACTAGAACTGGGATTTGGAAGAAGAATGGAATATAAAGCTGGGCAAGAAAGGCATTCTAAACAAAGAGAGCTCCAAGGACAAAGGCAAGCCTAGGCCTTTGTTGCTTAGACTCCTTGTGTCAGAGTAAACTTCCTCTTGAGGTTGGACGATAAGGTGCCAGAGGCCTGAAGTTGGTGTGGCTAGCCTTGATGACATCTATTTCTTCATGCCTATCTAGGTCTTGTCTCTTCCTCACCGTCGACTGGTTTGCTGCTGTCAACTCTACGAGGTGCCAGATCCAAACCGCCCCCAGAGGCTAGGGTTGCATCAGCGGGAAGTCTTCCTCTTCAACGATCTCCTCGTGGTAGGAGCACTGTAGGGGAGGAAATGGAGCGGCGGGGGGAGGGGAGGGTGAACTTGCACCCTGGGTCTATGTGAACCATGTTAACCGCTGGTGGGTGGAGGTGTGGTGGATGACGTGCTTTACCATGTGATGTGTGCAGTCTTGGATAGGGCATAGGCCATCTCTGCCCCTCTTTTACCTTTTGGATCCATTTGGAGGGAGTGACAGCCGCACAGGGGGAGAAAATGTGAGGACCAGAGGAGTTGACAGGCTTACAGTCTGGGAAGTGGTAGGAAATGTCCCTGTTCATCTCAATAGCCCAGAGTGTGGGCTGAAAGGAGGGGAAACCTGTGACCCTGGGGTCCCTCTGAAACCTTCAAGTGGTCAGGATGCTTGAAGTGATTCAAGCTTAAAACCAAGCTCATCACCCTTGTAGACGTGCATCTTTTAGAGCTGGGACTCTTAAGGACTCTGCTGGTACAAGAGAATTTCAGGGTCTCTTGTCCAATCTCTTACCTGAAACCAACTTCCTGCATGGCCCCCTGCTTGCATGACTGTGGAGACAGAAGGGTGCTTCCTCTAAGGCAGCCAGTTTCCTGGTTAGACAGCTCTGATTGACAGAATCTGTTTCCCAGTGGGGTTCCTCCAATCATCTTCCCTGGGCCCTTGGGATCACAGAGAATGAGTGTTCTCCTGCTCTGAGACAGCTCTTCAGTGATTTGAGGACAGTGAGCTATCTTCCCCCCTTATCCCCGTGATCTTCAGTTCTTTAGAACAGGGTCTCTCGATCTCACCACTATTGACATTTGGAGAGGGATAACTCTTTGTTGTGGGGGCTAGCCTGTGCATTGGAGTGTATTTAGCATCATCCCTGGTGTCTACCTGCTAGATGCCAGTAGCGCTCCTTCAACCAAAACTGTTTCCAGTCATTGCTAGATGTCCCCTGGGGTTCCAAGTCACACCTAGTTGAGAATTGCTGCTTTATTTTTTTCTAATGTTTATTCATTTTTTTGAGGGGGGGAAGGGGCAGAGAGAGAGGGAGACACAGAATCTGAAGCAGGCTCCAGGCTCTGAGCTGTCAGCACAGAGCCCGACGTGGGGCTCGAACTCATGAGCTATGAGATCATGACCTGAGCTGAAGTTGGACGTTTAACCGACTGAGCCACCCAGGCGCCCCGAGTATTGCTGCTTTAGATGAAGCCTCTCCAATGCCTTCACTAAGCCTTAATTTCCTCCTCTGTGAAGTGGGGCTAATCCCTATCTCATAAGGTTGTCATGAGGATGGAGTTAAGAAGTCAGAAGTGGAATAGCCTAACCCAGAGGAGTGCCAGGCCCACACGGGTGCTGTGTAAATGTTTCAGCACCTGTCATGCACTGACACCTGTGCGTGTCCAGCCCCATGCTGGGCACTGGGTTCACAGAGATGAGTGAAAGTCAGTCCTCATTCTCGGGAGCTCACAGTCCAAAGGACTAAGAAAATGCTCTGCATAACCATGCACTATAACCCATCCTGAAATCAAGTAATTTGCTTTTAAACACCACTTTGTAGACTGTCTGACGTGTTCACAACCTCCGGTTGTCGAATCCAGAGTGCCCAAGTACTTGATAAAGACCTTGGGCTATTGAGAGGGAGACTCATTAACTCTAGACGTTGGTTCATTGGCATTTGCCACAGGTTGCGGGGTTCTACCGAGGTGGGCAAGAAACACGACAATCAGACTCTTCGTGGCGCTTCTGGTCCAGCAGGGGGCGATCACACCCGCATAGCGCTCACCTAAAGCCTGGTGGTGAAAGGCACTGAAGCAGCACTCTGGAAGCTCAGAAAAGGGGGCAGGGTGGGGGAGTCTGTGTGAGGTATTAGATAGAACAGGCTTTCTGGGGAGCATTCGGTTACTTCCTATAAAAATCGCAAATGTCCGTTGCGCATTGTCATTACATCAGGAACTTGCGTTTTCTCCCATCTCTCCTGTTCTGCTCCTCAAGCTTCAGTTCTCCCCAACTTGTGGGTATGTGTGTTTGTGTGTATATGTCTTTCAGTGGCGGTGGGAGGGGAGGGTGGCTATGAGAAATAGGTGTCATGTGGAAATTCCCTACCCCAAACCCTGCCTCTTGTCTTTTTCCCACCCCCTGCCAAAGGTCACCAAAATTTTCCAGAAGAAGAAGATCTTGGTGACGTACAGCTTCCGTCAGTCCTTTCCTCTGGTGGAAATGCACATGCAGCTCTTCCAGAATTCATGTGAGTCCCTACTTGGATCCCAGCATCCCCAAAGTCTATGCCATGGCCCCCGTGTTCATCCTTCATCCATACCAACCTCCAGTTTTTGGAGTCCTTTACAACTGGACTAAGGTCTCCAAAGCACCTACTTGGTCCCGGGATGCAGGGTAGGCTAGGGTGGAGTATGATTTGGGTCTGTTCCCTGGGGGTCTGGCAGAGAACCGTGGTGTGTACGTTTTCTGGTGGGCCAAAGAGATGGTGATCACGCTGCGCTTTGAAGGACTGAGCCAGAGGAGCTCTGTCAGGTGGCAACAGAAGCAATGTGAGTAGAGGCAGAGGTGTGAAGGCAGGGGTTGGAGAGAGTCAGAGTGCAGTTTGCCTTTCTATCTGGAGTAGATGGAGTAACAGGGCCATGACTGCCAAGATTTTGGGGACCTTGGGGGGCAAAAGGGAAGCCACTGAGGGTGCTGAGCAGAGAAGAGGCTGGATTGGAGTTGAAGAGTAGAAAAACTCATTCATGTATGAGCCACCTTGCTTCAGTGCTGACAGGGGTGCCCGACCTCCCCTTTCCCCCACCAGACTACCAGTTTGGGATCAAGTTGCTGTCTGCAGTACCTGGCGGGGAGCGCAAAGTCCTCATCATCTTCAATGCCCCCAGCCTCCAGGACCGGCTGCGCTTCACATCCGACTTGCGCGAGTCCATTGCCGAGGTGCAGGAGATGGAGAAATACCGCGTGGAGTGTGAGTACCCAGCTGTACCTCTTGTCCCTTTTCCTGACACGATCCCCCCCAGACACCAAGAATCCTGTCCTCTGAGAATCTCAGAGTTGAGGGTTAGCTTGTCCAACCTTCCTACCCCCATTCTAGGAACTTTTCAGCTTCTGCTTGAATACCTTCAGGGACAAGAGGCTCGTTACCTCTGAACTTCAGATAATTATTCCAAGCCCTGATTAGGAGCCAGCTCTTCCTTCTATTGAAAGGCAGCAGGGAGAAGCATCAGGGTATTGGAGGTAGGACTCTAGTTTCAGATCCCAGGTATGCTACTTATTATATAGGTAAGCTGGGGTGAGTTGCCTGACTCCCTGATCCCCCAGTTTCTTCATACATGACATTGGGATGATGAAATATCCTTACAGAGTTGTGGAGATTTAATGAGGCAAGGTAGAAGAGATGTCCTACATGTTAGTAGGACCCTGGCACTGAACATCCTAGTTGTCCAAAAAAGGTGATCCCTCTTCCCAGCCCCCCTCCCCTTTCCTGTCCTTTTCCCACACTCCATTTCCTGAGCTGAGTCCCCATCACCCATCCTTCTGGCCCCCAGAGGCCACGCCAAGTCGTTTTAAGCATATATAATGGGAAAAGAGTGATTACGTCTAATTTTACTCAATGCCCTCCAAGTTTTCTCTTCTCCAGGCTAAGCAGTCACAGTTAAGTAACATGATGTTGAGGAGAAAAAGATAGGCAGACACAGAGAGAGAAACTGAGGCAGCTGACAGCTGCTCAGTGAGCCCTTCACGGTTCCAGGGTCTGCTCCACTCAGCAAAGCAAGGTCCGCACATTTCAGTTCACCAGATCCTTGAGACCCAGGGGACATTCAGAGAGGGGTGAGCATACCAAGATGAGGGGAAGGCAACAGGCAAAAGTCTCCATGACCTCCTCAGGGAGGTGAAGGGGGGCGTTGTAAGGAGGCTAGAGAGCACAGGCTTTGGACTCTGGCAGACCTGCTTCCAGAATATCAGCTCCCCACCGCCCCCCCCCCCCCCATTTCCAGCTGTATGACCCCAGGCCAGCTTTATGACTTTTTGGATTCTCAGTTTCTTCCTCTGAAAATGTGGATGATGATCCTTCCCTCTGAACTGTTGTGAGATTAAGTGAGATCAAGTACACATAGCTCCCAGCAGACTGCTGGCATATAATAGAGGATTCCATTCCTGTTGGGTTTCCTGCTCCTGTCCTTCCTGGAGCCCTCTGCTCTGGAGCAAGATAGCTGAGAACTGAGCTGACTTTGGAAGGATTGCCCTTTGCCATAGACTAGAAGGGCCTTCCTGCCCCTGCTGTGACCAGCCAGCCACTGTGAAGCTCTGTTTTAAAGGGCAGGGGTGGTTTGGGAGACCAGACTGAGAGTGGGCAGGGGAGGGGGGAGCAAGAAGGGTGAGAGGAAGGGGAGAGGAGCAGGAGGAGCAGGCAGAGAGGGACAGAGGGAAAACCCAGCCAGAGGAGATGGTGTGAAACAGGGTGGGCGCCGTGGGGGGGCTTCAGAGATGGAACTGAGGTTTTGGGGGAATGTGCCGTCTGTCCAGGGGGCAAAGCAGAAGGCCTGGGGACAGAACAGGCAAGAATGGGGAAGGTTGCTGGAGGGCTGGGATTAGCCAAGTGGCCTTTCACTCCTGTTCCTGACCTTCTCTCCCCATCTCCCCCACAACCACCCAGCGGAGCTAGAGAAGCAGAAAGGTATGATGCGGCCTAATGCCTCACAGCCCGGAGGGGCCAAGGACTCAGTGAATGGCACGCTGGCCCGCAGCAGCCTGGAGGACACGTATGGGGCAGGCGATGGGCTCAAACGGGGCGCACTCAGCAGTTCTCTGCGAGACCTCTCTGATGCAGGCAAGTCTTTGGGGCCCCTGACCTGGCTGGGGAGATGTGGGACCGGGTGTCCTCTCTGCCTCCTATCACTGACCGCCAGCCTCTCCTGCACCCACCACACCTGCACACACCCGGCCTTTATCCAGAGCCCTGGGCACTGTGCCGCAGGGGGCCTGGGAGCCAGGTCAGATCAGGTGGAGCCCAGAGTTTGGGCCAGGGAGTGTGAAGTGGGGCCACAGTCAGCCCCTCTCTCTCTCTCACTGCTCCACCTCTCCTCTCTTTCCTCTTCTATCTCTCCAGCACCACCTCTCCTCCTTCGCCATCTTTTCCTCCTCTCACTCCTCCTCCTCCACCTCTCCTCCTCCCCACCTTCCCCTCTTCAACGGGGGAAAGGGAATAGGGGTGTCTGTCCCCGGGAGGGGCCCAGGCCTGGTGCCCAGCTCTGGAGCCCAGCAGGGTGGGGAGGGGGGGTTGCTGCTCTGACGCTGGGCTCCTTGCTTGTGGGTGCAGGGAAGCGGGGGCGGCGTAACAGCGTGGGATCGCTGGACAGCACCATCGAAGTAAGTGCCAGCTCCTGCCCCACTCATCCTCTGCATGAACCCTGCCCTGCCATGGAGCCCCAGAGGAGGAGGGGACCTGATGCTTTCCCCTCTTCCTTGATGGGAACCTCGAGGCTGCCTCTCCCAGCCAACCACTTTCTCCATCTGTCCTCAACTCTGTCTGTCCTCACTCTGCCTGTCTCTCAGTCTGTCTTCCACTCTCCCTAGCCCCTCTCAACCCCAGGGCCGACTCTGAGTTGAGATGCCCTTGGAGTTGGACCGTGAGAAGCTCTCACCTCCAAGTCCTGCTCTTTGAGCCTGAGCAAGTCACTCTGTGCCTCTGGGCCTAACATTCTCCCTGCCTGCAAAATGGGGATGAGGAGGAGGTACTACTAATTCTTCCTCTCCCAGCAGAGGCTCAGATGAGATAGTGGATGTGACAGAGGAGCTCTGCAAGCTGGGGAGCTCCATGTACAAGTACAGGACCATTAAACTGGTTTTCATTATGCCATGGGGGTTCCTGTCTCCCCAGTTCCAGCCCTCAGGGACTGGGTGGAGTTTAGGGTTGGGGGTTTAGGAAGTCTAGACTGGCCTGACGTTCCCCCCTCCCCGCTTCCAGGGGTCTGTTATTAGCAGTCCACGCCCTCACCAGAGGATGCCACCTCCGCCCCCACCCCCGCCGCCAGAGGAGTACAAGAGCCAGAGACCGGTCTCCAACTCCTCATCTTTCCTGGGCTCCCTGTTTGGAAGCAAGCGGGGCAAGGGGCCCTTCCAGATGCCACCACCGCCAACAGGCCAGGCTTCTGCCTCCTCTTCATCTGCTTCTTCCACCCACCACCACCACCACCACCACCACCATGGTCACAGCCACGGTGGCCTGGGGGTGCTGCCTGATGGGCAGTCCAAGCTCCAGGCCCTGCATGCCCAGTATTGCCAAGGACCAGGCCCTGCCCCGCCACCCTACCTCCCACCCCAGCAACCCCCTCTCCCCCCACCTCCTCAGCAGCCCCCGCCCCTGCCCCAGCTGGGCTCCATTCCACCACCTCCCGCCTCAGCCCCACCTGTGGGGCCACACCGCCACTTCCATGCCCATGGCCCAGTCCCAGGCCCCCAGCACTATACTTTGGGCCGGCCAGGCAGGGCTCCCAGACGGGGGGCTGGAGGACACCCTCAGTTTGCTCCACATGGCCGCCACCCCCTGCACCAGCCCACATCCCCATTGCCCCTGTACAGTCCTGCCCCCCAGCACCCTCCAGCCCACAAACAGGGCCCCAAGCACTTCATCTTCAGCCACCACCCACAGATGATGCCAGCAGCAGGGGCCACAGGGGGCCCTGGATCCCGGCCACCAGGAGGCTCCTATTCCCACCCTCACCACCCCCAGTCACCCTTGTCACCGCACTCACCCATTCCACCCCACCCTTCCTACCCACCCCTGCCCCCCCCCTCACCCCATACCCCACACTCACCCCTGCCACCCACCTCCCCCCATGGCCCGCTGCACGCCTCTGGGCCCCCTGGCACGGCCAACCCACCCAGTGCAAACCCCAAGGCCAAGCCAAGCCGGATCAGCACCGTGGTCTGATGAACAGAGGGAGTGAGCTGGGGCCCAGGGAGGTCTGGGGAATCCGCAAGAGGTTCCCAGTTTTTCCAAAATATATATACACATAAAGATGTCCTCCTCCCCACTTCTTCCCTGCCTCGGGACCCCTCCTCTAACCCTCAACAGTTGCCATGGGGTTTCCTTCCAGATTGAAGGATCCTTGCCACCTGAAGCCTGGATGCAGGGCTCTCAAGCTCTGGGGAGTGGTGAGGACCTTTTGGAGATCCTCCTCCTCTTTTCCCTGTCTCCATCCCACCCCCATCCCCAAGGTGACCTCAGACTTCTGGGCCAGTGTGAGCGCCCATCAGCTCTGGCTGGTAGAGAAGGGCAGGCAGGTGTCAGGAGCAGTAAAGGGTGGAGGCTTCCCCAGAGCACCTCTAGCCACATGGGGCTAGGAGGGAGCTCTGTAGAATTGTGGCCAAACCTTGGCTGACTCGGCCCTCTCTCAGACCTCAGGGCCTGACTAAACTCCTTCATGTGTCTCAACCTGCCAGAGGAACAGGGCTGTCAGTGCACTCGGTGGGTCCCCACTAATGCTGGCCCCCAAATGGGCAGTGCTTCCTCTCCAGAGCCAGCCTCTGTCCTCTCTCCAGTGGGCCCCCGCCCAGACCACTTCAGCTTCAGGACCTTGCCTCTCACGGCAATGTTCTTACCCTGATAAAAGTCCAGACAGGTTTGGGGGGGGTTGCTCAGGTCTGGGATGAGAAGGGCACTGCCCTCCCTCACCCATATTGCATGCCCTCCCATTCCCTTACACTGACCCCTCCTACAACTGAAGACAATGCACTTTACAGATCTTGCCCACATACACCTCGCTGGAGCAGTGCACCCAGCATCAGCCCTGGGGAGAGACGCTCCCAGAGGGCCACCATAAGCCCAAGATGTCCTTCCTGAGGCAGATTGAAGCCATCAGAGCAGGGGCTGGGAGCCAGGATGCCTGAGTCCTTCTGTCCGTCAAAATCTCTGCTGCCTCTCCAGCCCCCTTTACAGCCCTGTTTATTTATTATAAATATATTTTTTACAAGCCCCAGCTCCTCTTCTTGCCCCACACATCCAGCTCCTTTCTCAGCTCCTGCCTCCCTCTCCCCCCTCTACCATGGGCTGCAGTACAGACAGACAGACCCTGGCTGTATAAAGGTCCAGGGACCCAGGGGCTTGGGGGTGGGGGAGGGCAGCAGTGGGAGGGGCTGTATGGAGAGGAGCTGGGGTTCAGGCATTGTCTTTTTTCCTCCTTGTATATAAGAATGTATATTTGATGCCTCATAAAAGACCTTGTGCTCACCTCCCGCCTCTGCCTCCTACTTATGCCTCCTCCCCCAGGGTGGAGCCCCTGGAGAGAGAAGCCTTAGCCCAGGGAGGTGAGGAGCTAATGGTAGCAGCTCAGGCAACTGGGTGGGTGAGATGCTTTGGTTGGGTGGGAGGTGGGGATGAGGGAGATTTCCCTCTCTCAGCTCCTTAATGGACCACAGCGGCAAGGGTGTGGGCTTTGGAGTTGATCCAGTTCCAGTCCTGAGGTTTTCCCTTCTGAGGCACACACACTCAGGAGAAGCACCCTCTGGGTCTCAGTTTTCTTGATTTAAACCTTGAGGTGATAAAGCTGTTGCCACATGGAGTAGCGATGATGACATGGCAGTAATGGATATCAAGCAGACAGCATGGAGTAGGTGCTTGGGGAGGTTAGTTCCCTGCTCTTCCTTTCACAGGTGGGATACTTCCTTCTGCTCTTGTGCCATCTGTGCTTACACTTCTTGTGGCTGCCTGGCTTTGCCCTGGGGCCCTCCCCACTGCCCAAGGCTGGCCATGTTTCTGTCCTTGAGGGTAGGGGGGTAGGTGACCTGGGCCAGGAAGCCAGGGGCTGGATACATCATAAGAGCTCTTTTGTGTATATACTTACGTTGTTAGATAGCAAATAGCTGGATTCTCTTTAGTTTACACGGGAGGACACAAGTCCAGAGAAGGGAAGGGTCTTTTCCAAGGCCACACAGCAAGTCAAGATGGGGGTTCCTGATTTCTAGGCCAGTCCCCCCAAACTCCCTCCCTATGAAATGAACATGTTTCCAGTCCCACAAGTTATGTCCTGGGTCTTGGGAGAGCCCAGTAGGAGTGGGGCAGAGCACTGGCTCTTGGTTAGGGTCAGCAGGGTCCCCAGAAGCAGCAGTCAGTAAATATGTTTGGTGCTTTCTTAGAGTCTGGAATAGCATCTAAGAGGGAATAGTTTGTATGGCCTGGAATAGCACCTAAGAGGGAATGGTTTGTATGGTCCCACTCTTTAGCAGCTTGGACCGAGGCCTTTGTTTTCTTCTTCATATGCACATTTGAGTGAGAGAAGCAGCTGGGGCCATCTAACCATTTGATGCCGCCTCCAGGACCCAACCTGAGCGTTGGAAGAGCTTAGATGTGGAGGTTTCAGAATGAAATCCAATGAGCATTTTTTTTAAAAATTTGTTTTAAGTTTATGTATTTATTTTGAGGGAGACAGAGACAGTGCAAGTGGGGAGGGGCAGAAAGAGGGAGAGAGAGAATCTGAAGCAGGCTCTTGTGCTGCAGAGTCAGCCACGGGGCTCAAACTCATGAAACTGTGAGATCATGACCTGAGCCAAAAGCAAGAGTCGGACACGTAACCAACTAAGCCACCCAGGTGCCCAGGTGCTCCAGCATTTTTTTTTTCTTTTTCTCTTCCTTCCTTCCTTCCTTCCTTCCTTCCTTCCTTCCTTCCTTCCTTCCTTCCTCCCTCCCTCCCTTCCTTGTCTTCCCCTCAGATGCTGTGATCATGACTCCTTCCCCT